>NW_021604933.1:1036234-1038655 GCF_004785775.1 Grammomys surdaster | reverse complement strand
CTCCCTGAGTGACAACTGCTCCCTGAGTGACAACAGCTCCCTGAGTGACAGCAGCTCCCTGAGTGACAACTGTTCCCTGAGTGACAACAGCTCCCTGAGTGAGTGACAACAGCTCCCTGAGTGTCAACTGCTCCCTGAGTGAAGACTGGTCCCTGTAGCAGGGAAGGAGTCTGTAAAATGAGTTATCAAGCAGAGTTTTACGGGGTAGATTTTATATCCTGGGAAATCAGTCGATTGGATCCAGCTCAGATATAAATGAGGCATTGAGCTGAGAGTAAATCTCCTTGATTAATTTGAATATATATATAGAATTCTGATTGGTCAATGGGTCAGGAGAAAAAAAATGCAGGTTCAGGAAATCTCGTTGAGGTAAAGGACAAAATAAACAAAATCAAAAACAAAAAATACTCCCCAAAGGCCCCAGGAGGTTGGAATGGGCTTGGGTCGGGAGATCAGGAAATAAGACTTTGACCGATCTGGACTTTTGGGATTTTAGTTCTTCAGCTCATTGTGAAGCCCTTGGTGCTGACTGACTGCTAGTACCACCAGGATCAATGACACTTGTGATTTCCATGGGTCTGTAACCTTGCCTGACTGCCTACACCATGGGACTGCCTTGTTCCCGTTTCCTAGCAGTGGGGAGGCTCCTGAGGAGTCCTGAGGAGGCTATGGCTGATCAGGTAGAGCCCCACAAGATGCTTTCACTGTCAACAAAGGCTATAGTCTTGTTTGTGATAGGCTTTCCAGGACAACATCTAAGAAACAGCTAAGAGCCCTGAGCATGCTCTATTACTAACTTAATACACTTATTTGAAAATCTCCCTCTGCAAAACCAACATTGTCTCTATGTCCTCAATCTTTGGAGCAAGTGTGGTTGATTATATTTGAATTTTGATCCCCAGCTGGTAAGAAGCTTCATCCAGACACTCAAGTGAGGGGCTCCTCTCCCATCGTGTTCCCTTAATTTCCCTGGTTTTCTACCCCACATCATTCCCAAAAAGAACTGGCAGGGAGAGAGAAAGCTAACACACAGGATCTGCTGGAAATTCACTCAGAGCCCTGGGGCCCTCTTCCATTTTGACAATGGCTGAGGTGTCTGTTCTTGGCTCCGAGAAAATTAAAATGTCCTTTATATTTATAATAGGGACAATAATCTGCCTTAGGTTTTGAAACCCAAGCAGAATACAGTCAATTCAGCTCGCTTGTCAGATGCTAATCTGACCCTCGGATAATAAAGAAAGCAAAGGGGGGGAGGGAAAGCCCAAAGGCCCGGGCAATGTTGTCTGAGGATTTACTGGGGTTGGGGGAGGGGGGCTTTGAATTAAAATTAAACATTAGGAGGTAGGGAAACGCAGAAGAATGGTCTGTAAGTGACACAGGAATTGGAATAAAGAACAAGAGGTGGGGTGACAGCTGGGTGGACTCAGGCAGAAAAGAATCAGAGGAAACGGGATAATAATGCTGCCAAGTACATTATTAACCTGGAGTCAGCTTATGACTTCCCCTCCTGAATTAGTACAGAGGAGGGAGCGAAGGAGGGAAGGAGGGGGGAGGGGGAGGGAGTGGGGAGGGAGGGTCTGGGGTGGGTGGCGCTGCTGAGGGTGGGAATAATGGATGATGGGTTTCTTGAACATCTTTTGTTTTTGTTTGTTTGGGCTCTGCTGGATGAGGAGGGGGATTGGAGCCGAATTAAGAGATAACGGGGTGAGGGAGGGGTGAGGGACCATGAGATAGCTAAGTTGATAAAAGAGTCTATCACAGAAACATGAGAAACTTAGTTCAAATCCCCAGCTCCCAGGAAAACTCCACTAGATGGAACCAGGTAGATCCCTAGAGCTCAATGACTGGCCAATCTAGCCAAATTGATGAGTTCTAGGCTCAGTGAGTTCCTATCTCAAGAAATAGGAGCTGGAAAGAACCCTCAGCAGAAAGAGTACTTTTTGCTTTCAGACAGGACCCAGGTTTGGTTCCCACCAGCAGCCGTGTAGCACCTCACAACCACCCCTAACTATAGTTTCAGGAGATCTGACACTGTCTTCCGACTTCCAAGGGCATCAAGTATACATGTGGCATGTGGGGTGTGCGTGTGTGTGTGTGTGTGTGTACATACATGCAGGCAAAACACTTAAACACATAAAAGTAAATCTACAATACAGTTTTAAAAATAGACATGTAGTAGAAGACACCTGACATCAGCCTCTGGCTTCTGTGTATATGCACACACGTGCACACACACACACACACACACGTGGGGAAGTGAGAAGGGAGAGGAAGAGAGAGAGAATTAAAGGAAAGAGGAAAGGAGACAATGGGATTCCCTGTACAGGGAAAGTTCAAGATGAGATTAGTTTGGTTTTGCTCTGTTTCTTCATCTAGAACCTGTGTGTGTGTGTGTGTGTGTGTGTGTGTGTGTGTGTGTGT
>NW_021604933.1:1006705-1036224 GCF_004785775.1 Grammomys surdaster | reverse complement strand
TGTGTGTGTGTGTGTGTGTGTGTGTGTGTGTGTGTGTGTGTATGCGGATCACACATGTATGTACATGTCTGTGAGTATACATGGTGACCCAAGATTGACAATGGATGTCTCCTTGGTCTCATCTACTTAGTGAGGCAGAATCTCTAACACTAGATCTGAATTAACCCTCTCAGCTAGTCTGGTGATCCAGCTTTCTCTGGAGAGTCAGTGCATCTGCCTTGGGTATTCTGGGCTTACATGACGACCCAGCTTTTACATGGGTCCTGGGGATCCGAACTCTGGTCCTCGAACTTGTACAACAAACACATTACCTGCTGCGGCATCTCCCAGTCCAGAGGCTTTTAAATTTTACCTTAAAAACTGGACAGGTCAAGAAGCTGATCTGTTTCCAAGGACTAACTTTGTCCATGGCTTGGCCTTCCCCTTCCCCCAACAAGTGTCTTCTTATTCCCCATTTGAGACACCTGGAGAGCCCCAAAGTGGGCCTCAAGTACACGTTGTTATGGATCATGTCTTAAGGGTCCCACAAACACCCATGGATTGGAGTAATAAATTCTCCCAGCAGATGGCACTACTGGAAGCTGCTGGGAGGGCCAAGCTGGAGAAAGTTAGGTCACAGAGAGCTTGCCCTGGAAAAGGATGCCATAGCAGGCCTCCAGCCCCATTCTCCGTCTCTGTCTGCGTGTCTCCCTCTGTCTCTCTCTGTGTGTCTCCTTCTGTCTCTTTGTCTTTCTGTCTCTATCTCTGTTTCTCTCTATCTGTCTCTCTGTGTGTCTCTCTTTGCCTCTCTGTCTTTCTCTGTCTCTCTGTGTCTCTCTTCATCTCTGTCTCTCTGTGTGTCTCTCTTTTTCTCTCTGTGTCTCTCTCTCTCATCTCCCTTTGTCTCTTGTGTCTCTCTGTCTTTCTCCATCTTCATCTCTTCTGTCTTTGTCTCTCTCCATCTTTGTCTCTTGTGTTTGTCTCTCTCCTTTTTCTCTTGTCTCTCTCTGTCTCTGTGTGTGTGTGTGTGTGTGTGTGTGTGTGTGTCTCCTCTTTCCTCTGCTTCCCGACCACTACAAAGTGATCAGTTTTGTTCCACTCCACTCTCCTCATAGTATTCTTCCTTGCCACAGGCCCCAAGAGACCAAGCTAAGTTGCTATGGCTGAAACACCTGAAACTATTAGCCAAAGACACCCTTTCCTCCACGCATGCTTATCACATCAGGCACTCTGTCACAGCAACAGAAAGCTGACTGGCCCATGTTGTCTTGTAGAAATCCACCCTGTTCTTTTCATAGCACGTGGTAGTGAACAAAGAAGCAACACTATATACTTAAAGCCTATCTTGTGGGATTATTCTGACTGTAAACACAATGCTTCTGCACATTGTGCTTCGACTACCAGCCCACCACCAGTTGCTTCTGAACATGCCCTTCCCTTTTTACGGGGCAGCCACCCAGTGCTGAAAGGTGCTTTCTTGCCCAGGACATTTCTCCTTGTTAAACAGAGTTGGCATGTTTTTTCTGCAGCTTGAGTATTAGTAATCTAATCTGAAAATGAAAATGCTATGAAATCTGAAAACTTTTATTATTTATGTGTGTTCACATGTGCATCTGTATGTGTGGTGTGTGTGTGTGTGTGTGTGTGTGTGTGTGTGTGTGCAGGTGAGTATACATGGGCTAGATTCTTGTTCATGCACCATATGGATATTTGGTCCTTATGGACATTACATTATACTAGGATAAATAATAAATAAATATCTAGAATAATAATCTCCTTGTAGCAAATTTGAAACAGCTTAATTAAAAAGAGCACTATATTAAACACAAACCATGTGTGTGTGTGTGTTTATGCCTCCACACATGGAGGGCATCTTCCTCTCTTGCTCTCCACCTCAGTTTTTGAGACAGAGTCTTCCACTGAAACTGGAGCTTACTCTTTGGCCAGGCTTGCTGGCCAGTCAACCTCCCAAGATACTTTTGTCTTCACTTCCTAAATCAGGGATTACAGGTATATGTTCCCTTACCTCTCCGTTTCTGTGAACTCTGGTTCTCCTGTTCACACAGCGAGCACTTTTCCTACTGACTCATCTCCCTGGTTTCTCAAGTCTAAAGGTTTCTGAGAGTTAATATGATGTCATCGGTGGAAAATTCCACACCAGACCTCATGTCATAGCCAAAACATAAGTGCTCTAAAAGCATTTTACAGCATTACTTTCAGAGTGTATATACATGAATAGTATTATACATAAATGAAATCTCATGTAGACCTGGATTTCATTGCTAAGATATCTTATTATATACATGCAAATATTCAAAAATCTCCAAACTAAATGCTAGGATATTTCTTGTCCTAAGCAGTTTGGATACTCAACCCCTGTGTCATGTTTTCCAGATCTATGGCCATCTGGTCAGCTACAGTTTGCCGTGTCCCTTTGAATGTTGGTCATGGTAACAACACATTATCTTCCTTTCTTCTTTCCTAGGTTCCATCCTCCATACTGCCACAGGCATTAAGTTCATTACAGGATCAATGTGCCCTCCAGCTGCTCCCTGCTGAGCAATGGCTCCCTCACTGTCTCTGTGAACATCTCCGAAGCACTTAGAATAGCTCTGATGTCTCCAGTGGCCTCCTAGCCAAAGTTCCTTGTTCATTCTCAAAACACCTACTCCATAACTCATTTTCGAGGACAGGGACCATATCATCTCCACTGAATAGTAGTACCTCATGGCTCATGCATTTAATCCCAGAACTCAGGGGGTAGAAACAGACAGATCTCTGTGAGTTCAAGGCCAACCAAGGCTATACAGAGACACCCTGACTCAAAGATAAATAAATAAATAATAAATAAATAAATAAATAATTTCCCACTTACTTGGAATAAAATCCAGTATCTCCCCAAATTCTGCACAATCCTCCATGAAGCAGCTCTCACCACCTTGGCAGCATTGCCCCCATCACCCTCCCTAGTCCCGGCTATAGCTCAGCCCTTCCTCACAGCATCATTTCTATCAGCTACCTTCTTGGCACACACTCACTTTCCCTGCTGTTCCCTCTGCTAGAATGAGCTTCCCCTGTTCTTCACAAGGCTTCCTCCTTCTCGTTGTATGTGTATCGGGTATCTTCTCCTCCAAGGAGCCTGTTCACACCACACATACACACACACACACACACACACACACACAGAGAGAGAGAGAGAGAGAGAGAGAGAGAGAGAGAGAGAGAGAGAGAGAGAGAGAGAGAGAGAGTTAGTTTGTATTTAATACAGTGCTCTTTTTAATTAAGCTGTTTCAAATTCTCTACAAGGGGATTATTATTCTAGATATTTATTTATTATTTATCCTAGTATAATGCAATGTCCATAAGGGCAGAATATCCATATGGTGTATGAACAAGAATCTAGCCCATGTCTGTGCATTCAAGATGTTCAATAAATATGTGTTGGGTCAAAGGTCTCAAAACACCTACTATCCCCTTCTCCCAGATTTTTCTCATCCTTAATCACTCTCTGAGACCCAGATCAAGAATCTAGTGTAAGATTATCTTTGACTTCAGCAGTGCTGAGGCCAATCAGGCACTGGCCACAGGACAAATATACACATATCCTTTAATGATTCCGCAACCAAAGGGAAGTGCCAGGGGAACTAACTACCCAGGATTTTCCTTCTTAGGGTCCCTCTGTCTTCTGATGCTTTCCTCCACACAAAGGTTCCCTCACCTAAAACAACAAAAGTCCTCCCTGGGGAAAGCCTAGTTGTTTATACTGAGATCCACCTGCCACTCGGGTTGGTCCAGCCCCAGACTTCTCTTTTATGGCCAACCACATTTCAACCGCAGCTGATGCTCCACCCAACCCTTTAGAACTCCTGAGAAATGTAGGGCAATAAATCGCCATCCTCTCCACACAGCCTGGCTCCCGGCCACCACACTGCCACCACCACCACCTCCCCACATACTTCAGAAGAAAGACTTTACAGGAGCCGCAGATGATGCCGAACTTCAATTAGGCCTCGCTGGCAAATTAGTCACACAGGGTGACATTTTCCAATCATGGAGCATTAACATCCACTCTAATTATGAAATTGTGGTGCTTGCATGTGTAGGAGCAAACAAGACCTAGTTGCTTAGTGGCATGGATGTGTTAAAATACATGTACATACATGGGCACACACACACACACACACAACACTTTCACACCTAGGACTGCAGGATTTTTCACTTCCTTAACATTGCTTAAAAGTGGACTCGGCATTTTGCTTAGAAGAGATGAAAGCCACATGACAGAAACCTTTCCGTATCAGGAATACCCCTCAGCATCTAGTGGTCAAAGAGAATTGCAGAAAATCATGGCTGCTGTGCTAACAATATTAAACCCTTCAGCGACTGTGCTCAGTAGAAGCCACCATAGGCTGTACTCTAAGTGCCCTGACTGGGCATCCATCAATGGGACAATGACATCCACCAACTCTATGGCAAGACTAGCCTTGCCTTCAATCAAGCATATAAACTAAGATACAGTTTTGCTGGGTTTTCCTCTCTGTCTTCCTTTCCTCTGCTATCACCTCAGCATACAGTCTTAGTCAGGTTCCAGGCGGTTCTAGAAGCTGGAGATGAACCAGGAGCTCTGCATGCCGAGGAACGGATGGTTATGAGCAGCAGCTCTCATCTCTATCTGCCCTCCATTGCTCCAAGACATTGGTTCGGGTTGTTAGCTAGAGTATGGACTTCTAGTCCAGCATTTTTTTTAATCACTTGTTTCCCTTCTGAACTGAACCAAAACAAAGTTTCCCTTCTGAGCTGAACATACCAGCCTGTCCCTTTATCTATGGTGTGCTACCAGTCACAAAGACCCGCTGTAATCTTCCTCCTCCCCGGCTCTCTCCCTCTTCTCTCATCCCCCTTTCCTCTCTCTTCTCTTTCTCCTCTCTTTCCCCCTTTCTCCCTTTCTTCTTTATCCCCCCCCCGCCTCTTCTCTCCTTGTCACCTCAGACTGACCAGCTCATGAAATGTTTAGATACTCATGGACCTGAGTGCATCTCTCAACTTTGAGGGATAAACAAGGAGGAACTGAAGCTATAGACAGTCCTACCTAGAACCTTGGGAGAGACAGAGGAGCAACAGAAAGGGAGCCCTACCCTGGGTCTATAAACCTCTGCCAAGATCTGGCCACTCAGATCTATTGCGTTCAACACAATTCACCGTAGAGCTCAAGGAAGGCTGTAAGAGACAGCAGTTGCCAAGATCAAGGAGTGCTGAGAGGGGCAAGCGAGCCGTCTTCCAATGGTGAAAGTCATAAGTCTGCTCAGCCCCATGCACTGGGGCAGGCTTCTAACAACCAAATGGCTTCTACATCCATTGTCTCTTGTCACCCTTTTGGTTTACCTATGGAAGCTAGACATGCCAGTAATGTGGCATGACACCCACTCTCTTATCTGATTGTCACAACAATCCACCGTAACATGGAAATTAGTTTCCCAATTTACACACTAGAAACCTGAATGTCACAGAGGCCCTTGAATGATTAGTCCAAGGTCACTTGGAAATGGCCTCTGACTACAATTCTGTTACCTCACATCCCTCTTGTGTTTTACTAGATGCTATATTTAGCCAAACAGCAAAGGGATCCACCAGCTATCCCTAAAAAGCCACTAATAACCTTAGAAGGGTACCACCCGCGTAGACCTCCATCTCAATTTTGATCACCTCCATTATACATCCTGTTCCTTTAATAATTCTCTGAGTTCTATGGAAACTTGTGGACTTTCTTGGGAAGTGCTGCTCAGTTCCTGATCCCAAGAAGAGGTCAAAGGCCAGGGACAGAAACTCTCAGCTCCCTGCCTGAATGCTTGCCCGGTGTTGTTAAACATCCTGGGCCTAGTTCTCCATTTGCTAAAGCAAACTTCAGAATGTGGAGGTCCATTTATTCTTCATAGACAGCCTAAAGGCTGCTAGTTTCTATGTGTGGACTTTAGTGCCTTCCCGACTACACCTGCTATTCCCACAGGAAGCACAGACGTAAGTCTATTCCTTCACTGGAGACACTGGAGACCTAGGATTATCTCGTCTCCATCAGCCCATGAGTCAACCTTGCTGGAACCACAGCCACATTCCTGGCCCTACTGATGATCCAAAGTGGGAACAGAGGCAGATTCTACAACCACAGCCTCCTGGGACCTGATTACATATTTATAGGAGGGCAGAGCCAGATATTTTATCTAGAGCCTCTACAGTATGGCAATAAATACATAATTTTTAAACTGGCCTACATAGTTTCCCAAAAGAAAAAGCAATGCCTTTGGAAGAAGGGGGAAAATCTGACAATCACATTAGATGTCTACATATAAAGACAGCCTCATTGTTTTAGCTTTCTGGGTCGTTGCTTGCTTGCAATAAAGTTCTTACACTCTAGGTTCAGATAGTAGTGGAGAAGAGAACTAAGTCTAAGACCCGTAGGCTAACTCACAATCTCCAAACCAGAGATTTCTAGGGAAGAATGACCATTGGAGTATTACTCTCAGAAAGTATGTTTCTCCATAACTGTTGCTCAGTAGTCAATATTGAATGTCCTTAAAGGAGGGTAATGGCAGGAAATAGGAGTCATGGGAAATGTTCCCTCCAATGCTGACATTCCCTCACCCCACTGTGCCTTGTCGCCTGACAGCACCCAGGATTCTCCTTCTCTCCTGAGCACATCATATCCATACAGACCAAAGGAAGACATCAGGAGGGAAAATGGGAGACAAGGACTAAGAGATCAGCAGTCAGGAAGGCTGGCAATGCTTACACCAGGAAGAACAACTTCAAAGCCTGCAGAGCCCATGCTCCTTTCCTACAGTCAAACTACACTACTCGGGGGAGGCGTCACAGATCACAGCGGATGCTGTAGACAGCAGTGGTAGACAGTGGTATGAGACAACTCCAGGACAGTATTTGTTGCAGGCTTTCCAGCAAGTCCCTTAACATTAGTGACCCTGAGTTTCTTCCTCTGTAAAATAGGAGTTGTCATTGGTACATGCCTCACCTACTAATCGTGGGGATCTATCAATGATGACTTAAAATGATTAGACTGGCATCGGAGAGACGGTTCAGTGGGACTCCAGAAAGTGCACATGAGAGATAGAATGTGCCCCTTCCTGCCTTGGGGGAATCTTTGGCTGATATCAGTCTACAAGGGAGAGAACAGACGGGGGTGAGGGGCGGGGCTGAAGAGAGGCTGATCAACTTAACTTGGGGTGATTTAAGGCTTATATAATTCAGGGGCCTGGGGGTAGGAACATCCAGGATTGGCTGAAGGCTTAGGGTACTGAAATGTCTCATTAGCGTGGGGAAGCATTTTAGGGATCGGTCTTATCCAGAGAAAGGAAGTCGAACCTGTAATCTTAACCAAGGCTATGTGACATTCTGCAGGGAGAGGTGTCAGGTTTTTAAACTCCCCAGACAAGGCCAGAGAAGAAGGCCTGCCAGTGAAGGGAGCCCTCTATATTGTGCTGAGCCCCAGAAGGCTATCCAGACAATGGTAGACTTCAACCTTAATTAGCGAGCCAACGACAGACAGTAGTGCAAGGGTCTGTAATCCCAGTTCACTCCTAAAAGGAGCTGGCAAGCAGAGGCAGGGGAGTCACCAGAGGCTCACAGGCCAGCTGGCCTAGCTTATGATGGGGCAAAGAGATGCACTCTCAAACAAAGTGGAAAGTGAGAATTAATACCAGAATATTGTCCTCCGACCTCCATATGTATGCAACTAAGAATATTCACTTTGAATATAATGCACACGTATATTCACTTTGAACACAACACTTGGGCACATGCACACAAGTATATACACACACATACACACTGCTTAGAACAGTGCCTGGGATCTGACAAGTCAACAAACTGGTAGGAAGACTTTATCATTAGCAGCCAGGTATGTGTATGGTTTTTAAGCTGAAGGAAAAGCATGCCTCAAAATTTTATATACTATTTTACAAATATGTCATTTAAACAAATTCAACATAAAGTCATTGGAAATTTCTAACTATACTGCATTTTATAGTAATTGTATATATGTATATGTGTGTGTGTGTGTGTGTGTGTGTGTGTCTGCGCAAGGGTACTCTGGGTCATGATTGGGCTGTTGCCTAGAACCCGGAGACTCTGTGTGAGAACCAGCAGGAGTTCGGCACACCCCCAGAACCCAGAGTCCTATAAAGCAGTCTAGTCTCCATAGAATGACATTGTTCAGTCACTTAGGCCAGCCATTACAGCCCCTCCCAAAGTGCACAGGTAGAGGGCATGACTAGAGGCCTCAGGTCCTAGGGATTTACTTACTAATGAAGGCCAGAGGGTGGAGCAAATTAAGCATGCCTCCCCAGATCTTCCCCCTTTCTCCCTCCCTATTTAACTCAGGACTGCCCTGAGTTTTACGGGGGGTACATCCAAATCAATCCACCATCCGCCATGACAATAAACCTTTTTGGAACCAAAGAGTTCCTTGTGTCATTGGGGCCTGCTGCCTCCAAAGCCTCCAGGCCACTGGAACCATAGGCATTCCTCCTGCATGTGGGACCCGCCACAGCGTGGAAGCCTCACGGACACCACAGCTGCGGTCCCTATAATTTTTCCCACATGTGTGTGTATGTATGTATGTATGTATGTATGTATGTATATATGTATGTATATCATATATATATATATATGGTCCTATTATATATTCTAAACCTCAAAAAGGCCGAGAAACACCAATACATAGCACCACATTGTCTTTGCAGGGACTTAGATTCCAGAGTAATTAAAACCCAGACAAAGAACTGATGGCTTGATCTTTGTTTTCAAACAATGAAGCTCCTTCTCCCTTGCCCTTTGTAACTGTCGCTACAGAAAAATTAGGTAGACTCCCCAGCAACAGCAAACACAACACATCCCTGTTGGTCCTGCGAGTTCCACTCACCTAGATGGATGGCCAGGAGCCACACTGTCAGAATGACTTCCAATCCGTAAATAGCACTGCCACTTAGATGCCATGGGGATAGCATCAATACCCAAGCACAAAAGCTAAATAAAAAGCCTTAAGCCACTGAATGGCCTTTAGATTTCCAAATTATGGATTCGAGGGAACCTGCTAAGTTATGATGGCTACAGCCCACCTCAGAGACACTTCTAACTGCAAACTGCAGTGACAACATTGGGTACAGTCCTATCTACGGTGGAAAGTTCTAAGAACTACATGCACATTTATACATGTTACTGTGGCCCAGTTTCCCTGAGCAACAAAAGTGCAAAATTCACAGTACTTTTCAGGTTTTGTCTCCAAATCATTATCCAAGATGATGGGTGGACTTGGTTATGCTTCTATATGATAACGAAGTTAAGAAACAAAAAATATTAGGAGTTTTGCTCACAATCAAGCAGGAAACACAGCAGTATGGCATGACCAAGGGAACCTGCAAAGCAGCTTCTGGATTCTGTGTCCTTCCAACAGGGGACATCCTAAGTCAGTGACTCTCCCAGGTCTTCCTCCCCTGGAGTCTCTAGACATGGTCCAGTCTCTTTCCTCTTCTGACTCTTGGATCTTCCCTGGTTTTGTGAGATTCTTCAGTATTCCTCCAGAACTCCCTCCTTTTTCTTGAGCCAGCTAGAACTGATGTGTATGGAATTATAATTTGAAATCATTACAAATTATGTCCACATAATATTCTTCAGAAAAGAGTTGGCTTTGGGCATCTGGACACCAGGCTTTAGAATATATTTTTATCTAATAGAATATTCTTTTATTCAATACAGACCCTCAATCATCTACAATCTCCATTATGTAAAGACATTATTCAAAGAAAGGGAAAGGTGATCACTGAAGGTATCATGAACTGAAGGAACTCTCCCTTGGCAAGATTCTCTCTCTTTCGAATAAAATCAGGAATGACCAAGGTAAGGGAGACTGGAGCCCACAGACAAGACTGCAAACATTACCGCCCGGATTCCAACCCAAGCAGTTTCTGCCTCCCTGATGATCAGGAAGCAAAAACCAAGGGAGCTTTTGCCATTCCTCAGCTCTTAGGCACACTGTACTTTGGATCACCTGCCTCAGTAACCAGCCGGAACACATTTTGCCTCTGTGTGTGTGTGTGTGTGTGTGTGTGTGTGTGTGTGGGTGTGGGTGTGTGGGTGTGGCTTGGGGCAGGGGCTGAGCAATCTGCTCACTTTCAAGACAAGGACCTTGAGAAAGGTACTTAAACCCCTGAGTTTTGAGACCCTCACCTTTCAAAGGGGACAATAACAGACATTTCATGGGGATCTTGTAACACGAATGTAAAATGTGTCTGTGAGGAAGTATTCAAAAACCAGGCTGATGCCCCAGTGCCACTCCACACCAGAGAGTTAACTAGAAAGGGAGAAGGGAGACCAGTATAAAAAGCTGAATACTTTTTTTCCTGAAAAAAAATTAAAAAGGTTTTTTTCTTTTGTAAAAAGAGCTGTTATTACCCTCTAGAACTAATTAGAGAAATGATGAAATACTTAACGATTTGCCTCCAATAAATCCTAAGAAGGATTATTAGATGGGCCAGCAGGAGAAGAGCTCTAGGTGATTTTCTGAAAAACTATACCACGGGCTGAGGGCGGTTTTGATGCTTTCCCACCAAAAGAAAGTTAAGTGTTCTCCTCCAAGTGAAGTAGGGAGATGGTGATGAGGTTAAAGTGGGAATTAATGGCCCGGGAGGGTGAGATAAAAAGGTACTTAATTTGGAGTCAGGCATCTTTATTTCTCTTCATATTCTCCTATACTGTTTCCCTGGTTTTGTCTCATAATTAAGTAGCATAGTTCTACTAACAGAGAGTTATGTGTTTGTAGGAAATTATTTATGAGGCTAGATCAATAAGCACACCCATTCCATTCCAAAACCACACATAGTAGAACTGGGGTGTCCAGCCTTCTCACACTGCTGAAAGATGCCATCTACAAATGTGATGGGCCTCACTGATGACTAACATGATGTACACGAAGCTGTGGGATTCATGTCAGATAGATAACTCCAAATCTTGTCTGACTGACTGACTGACTGACTGACTGACTGACTGATTGATTGAGTCTCATGTATCCCAGGCTGGTCTCAAACTGAATGACTTTGCAGCAGAGCATGAGACCTTCATCTAATCTTTCTGCCCCCATAACTTGAGAACTGGGAAGATGGGACAAGCACCAGCCATGCTAGGCTTACATGTGCTGACACACTCATGGCATGGTGCATGCTAGCCAAGTATTCCACCAAGTGAGTTACATGCCCAGCCCCTGCAGTTCATTCAGTAAAGTGCACCATTCAAATAAGGGACACTGACATTTGGATAACTGTGTCTTCTGCCAGTTATTTCCCCTCATGCTCTATAATTCCTCCACTTCGTAGAAACTTGATGGCAGATGTTGCTATCCTAACTTCACACAGGGTAGAGAGATAAGAACTCGATGAGATTTGTACTAGTGACGAGGCAATAGTAAGAACCAACATTTTACCAGGAGCTTTCCATGAGCTAAAACTAGTAGAAGACAGATTTTCAAAGGGAATTTCGTTTGGTCTTCATAGCAATCGATTATTTTACTTAGACAGGTGCAGGCTCAGCAGTGTGTCAGCTCCACACAGATATATGAGGACGGGGGCTGTATCCAAGCCTGGCATCAGATCTGCCACAGAGCACGGCACCAGGCTAGGCTGGGGCAGACCATCCCTGAGGATCCGTCTTTCTAACTTCTGCAACCCTTGAATGTCCCAGCAAGCATGAGCTGTTTATGTCCTTTCAGATAGATAAAAACATCTTTCTAAAAATGGTGGAGAAAAAATAAGGTGTTTTAAAAAAAAAAAAACCTTTTGTGAAATGTGTTGTGGATAGCTTCATTTTTGTTGCTCAGGGCCCCTTCTTGCCTGACCCAGGGCAGGAATTAGATAAAACCAAAGATACTTAGCAAGAAGCCATAGGCATGGATTCCTTTCCTGGGACCCAACAGGGCTTGCTTACCATCTCCATCCTCTTTCACCTCACCTGTCCAGCAGCTCCTATGCCTGCCACTCAGAGAACATACATATTTGTTGCCCCAAGGAACAGATTGAGGCATGTCTTTTCAGTTAGAAGAAATCTTCCATGGAGAAAAGCAGGCCCGGGGTTCCTTACACTTCAGTTACAGTAATGACAGAGTTAATACAAGTCTAAAATCTCACACTGAAGCAGGCTGTTTGGGGAGGCCCTCCTAGGATTCCTTGCCTTTCCATCCATATGGCCCTTAACCTTACTGTTTCTTGTGTCCCTTTACGTCTCTATGCCAAAACCACTTGTACGAGCCTTTCTGTACTGAAATGTTTTGTCGTTCCATTGGTATGCAACTTCATGCAGAAACCCTGAAAACAAGGAGGGAAGGCAAGTACTCCTCCCTTTGGCAGCTAGAGTGCCTATTGTGCATGGGCACTGGGGTGAACTTGGGGCCTCCTAAGAACCAGAGCAGATGGGCTTTGATTGCCTGGTGGTAAGAAGAGACATCCCTGGGAGCTGGGTGCAGGGACAGAAGATAGTTCTAGTAAGAGGCTTCCCTGTATTGCCTGAAGGTTGAGTCAGTAGCAACAGTACACACACACACACACACGCCCAATGTCAGGTCCATCTGTTCTACCTGACATAAATGTCCTTTGAGGTAATGACCAAAAGCCAAATGTTGCCTGCAGCTTCATCTTCCAGCAGCGACCCTCACAGGATGCTCAGAACAAGGACAACCAGCCACCAATATTGGCCAGCTCTCCAGTGCTTCTTCCATTCATTATGGCATAAGGCATGTGCCAGTTTTGGTACACGGGCTCATCTAGGTACTTGAATACATGATTGAGAAGGAAACATACTTTCTGGGTATGGTGCTGAACAGGCACACTCAAAGACACTAGCATTCAGAATCTGATTCATCTTGGAACCCCCACCCCAACCCCTGCCCAAAGAGCCACACAAAACAAGCTGGGCAAACACAAACTACCCAGAAACAAACTGAAATGTATACAGCAAGGGTGTTGGCTTCATGTACTCTGACATGAACACCACTGGCTCCCACCCCTTCCTCTAGGATCTCCTTGCTAATGAGAACAGATTTTTCACTCTGCTGTTGGGAGAGAGTTACTAAGCTGTCAACCCAACTCCCCTTCATTCTCAATGGGGACTCCATTTTCCTGACAGTATAGTTGACCAGGGGCCAGGCATAGGCAGGATCTAGGGACACAAAGAAGGCAGGAATGCTACAAAAGACTAGCGCGTCCCTCATGGTGAATCAAGTCCACACACCAACAGTATCATAAAGTCACCCATGATGTCTCTTTTCTCCTATCCTGAGAGGCTATGCTGCAGACTCACACTCCACACCAGGTTTCTTAAAGACAGAACTATGGGAGTGAGCTCCGCCTCTCCCTTTGCTTAGCCTCACTCAGATAGGAGCAGTCTGTCCAGAAAGAAACTGTCTGTCTCTAGAGTTGCCTTTCAAGTTGACATTGACTAATATTATATACCAAAAAGAAAACTAATGTAAATTATTTCCATTTATTTGAACTAATTTAGATGGATGAGTCACTACTAGCCTGTGTGTAATGACAAGGTCAAAACCAATAGTATCCACAGGAGAGTCTCTTCATCTCTCAGGGAGAAGGCATATGGCTTCAGGACACCTCACACTCAGGGATCTTCCCTCACCTTTAGCCTCTCTCAGCCCCAAGCTTTAGTGCTGCAGAGCACAGAGTGAGTGCTCTGAGGGTAGAAGTTGCAGCTTTGCCTGAGGTAGAAAGACAGGTATGATTGACATGCTGTGTGTAAATTTTCCTGGGAGGAGCTGAGGAGCCCCTTGAGCCCTCCCCAGGGTTAGAATGGCAGAGAGAGAGAGTGCTCAGAAAAGTCAGGCAATCTACACCATTAGCAGACAGACCAGCCAAACCTCTACCTATCTCCAACCTTAGCTTTCCAGATGCTCAATATAGACACGTCACCTGGATCACTCACCTGTTACAGCCCGTCTCCAAATTAAGTTAATTTTATCCCATTATCAACTTTAACATGAAGAGGTTAGAGACCATTCTAATAAAAATATGGCATCTTATTTGTCACAGCAATGTGAAGATAAGCCTTATTGAGCCTTAGAGAAAACTGTTTCATGAAAAAGTTAAGACAAATAAGCAAAAATAAAATAACAGCACAGGGGCTGGGTAGATAGCACACTTTGAAAAGTGCTTGCTGGCTTATTGTACAAGGATCTACGTTTGCTCCCCTAGCCTAGTTAGCAAGGTCCAGGAGAGTGAAAGACCCTGTCTCAAGCACACACATGCGCACACACACACACCAACAACAACAACAACGACAGTGACAGTGACAGTGACAGCGACAGCAACCCAAGAAAAATGGCATAGAGTTGCTGAGGTAGAATACCTAAGGTTGTCCTCTGGCCTTCACATGCATGCATGCGCATGTACACCCATATACTCATGAACATCCACAGACACATACACCTACAAAATAATAATAATATTTCACAGAGACAGAACTAGAACCCAGATCTCCAGACTTGAATCCTCTAGGCTTTCTATAAGTATTCATGCATCATCCACTCTTTGTTTTAAAATATTTGTTTGTTGGTTTATCATCTAACTATGTTTATTTATTGTATGTATCTGTGCACTTGAGCACATGTGTACCTATGCACTTGAGCACATGTGTACCTATGCACTTGAGCACATGTGTACCTATTTTCCACAGCACAGTGTACATATAGAGGTCAGAGGATAATTTGACGGAGTAAGATCTCTTGACCATGTGGGTCCTAGAGGTCAAACTCAAGTTGCTGAGCAACCTTGTTGGCCCCACCATCTATTTGGGCTCATCTTGCATTCCCTTGCCTCTTTCCCCTTGAAGAGACCCAAAAGGGACTACAGATGTGTTCAGATGTTCTTATATAATGTCTAACTCTTAATGAATCCCTTAGCTATTTTCTGCCTGTTGATACGATATCAATGTTGCACTGTAGAGTATTCTTCATGGAAATGGACAGAACAGAAACGATCAAACTACTTCTGAGGATAACTCCATCACCAAGGGGAAAGAATAGCGAGGGGTCTGCAGCAGAGCTGTGGGGTGGAAGGTGCTCAGTGGTCCAGATCAGGCCCTGCCTCTCCAGTGTCCTCATCTACCAGTGGGGAAGCTTTTATCTAGAAGCACCTTTCCTCTTTCCTAGACTAATTTCGGAAAATAGCTAGGATGTTAGCATCCTACTACCCCCAGATTCTTTTTTTTTCCCAAGTTGACAATCTTTTTTTTTTATTGGATGTTTAATTTACATTTCCTATGTTGTCCCCTTACCACATCCCCCACCCACCCAGGAACCCCCTATTCCCTCACCCCTCCTCCTTCTTCTCTGCGGATGTAACCCTTGCCTAACCCCCCACTCCCGCCTCCCCACCCTCAAAATTCCCACCCCCTGGGGCGTCCAGCCTTCATGAAGTCAAGGATCTCTTCTTCCACCTATGCCCAGCAGGGCCCTCCACTCTTACATATTCAGCTGAAGCCATGGATCCCTCCCTAAGTGCTCCCAGGCTGGTGGTTTAGACCCTGGGAGCTGTGGTTGGTTGGTATTGTTGCTCTCCTCATGGGGCCACAAACCCTTTCAGCTCCAATGGCCTTCACTCTAACTCCTCCATTGGGAACCCCATTATCAGTTCAATGGCTAGTTGCGAGCATCTGCCTCTGAATATGTCAGACTCTGTGGTAGTAAGTTGGCCAAAGACAATCTAACTGGGAAAGAGGCCTTGCCTAAAGTTTGGACAAGACAGTGGTCCCCTTCTGTGTGTTAACAGCCTGGTCTCTACAATGGCACTATTGTGAGGTGGTGAGAACTCTAAGGAAGGATCAAGTGAGAGACCTAAAGGTCACTGAGATATCCCCTCACGTAGGATAGTAGGATCTTAACTCCTTTCTTGAACTCTTTCTTTGTTCCCTGGTAGACAGAGAGAGGATCAGCTTTACCCCAACATGTTCCTGCCATGGTGTACTGTCTATCAAAGCAAGACCAGCTACTCATGAACTAAGGCCTCTGGAATAGTGAGTCAAAGCAAATCTTTTCTTTTTACAAATTGATGACCTCAGATACTTTGTTATGACAACAGAAAGCTGACCAACACCCCCCACACACACACACACATACTTATCTGAAAAAGACAAAAAAGATTTTGTCTCACAGATTTGTAAGACAGAAGTTGGGGTGAGATAAGTTTTAGTACGGTTGACAGTGGCTCCTTCTGTGAAACTCAGCATGGTCTTCTGCCCCTCTGAGATTGTCACCTGTTCCCTGTGAGAATAGAAGCTACCATAGGTCTGCCATGGGCTCTAGAGAGCAAAGACCTTTAAAGGCTTGGGGATGAAGGATTCTGCATATGATCTGCCTCCCCCTCCCCTTCCCACCTCCAGCTCCCTTAAACCTAATACCACAATCCCTTACTGATATTAAAAACTGACAAGGAATTTTGCCACCGGCAGTAGCATTTTAATATTGAAAGGTTGTGAAATCTAATAAGAGATACAAGGAGGTTGATGGAAGTAGAGTTATTTGTGCCCTCCCCCCACCTTTCGTGCTTCAATGGAACTGGGATTCAATAAGCAAATGTGACAGAATGTGTAATTTCCCCTTGATCCACCACGGCCAGGCATTTCCTGTTTAATAACCTCACACCAGCCTGTCTCCCCCTCCCCAAGCCTCTCCCTCCCAGAAAATCTTCCCCTTCCATCTTATCAGAATAACCCTTCATTTGAACGCAGCTCTGACTGGCACTTTGGTGGTACCTTATCACCGCTTGAAGACACAAAGGGAACAAGCTGAAATATTATTTTTCCCCTTTGTGGAAAGGTGTTAATGAGATCTTCCTGCTGTCTCCCTGCCTGAGGCCACAGGGGACCTACCCTGATACTAGCCATTCTAGTAAAAGCCCAGCTTTAAAACCTGCTCATGAAAGATGGGATACCTGGCCGATACCCAACCTGTGGCCAAGGGGAGCTGAGACAGATTGCCAGCTGAAAACTTACAATTGGGAGGAGTCCCCACCTGGCCTGGGTGGCTGGGCTCTGAGTATCCATGTCAGCAGCAATCAGAGCCACGTGTGACAATGACAACCTGTGTTCCTGTCTGGCACATCTCACTTCCTAGAGCAGGATCAGACAGTAGAGGGATCCTGAGAGTGGTCTGTGGTAAGTACCAAGTGCAAGGTAGTCTTTTCCCCCTGTGATCCCCTGTCCCAGCCAGCTGGGACCCCAGTCCAGAAGAGCTAAAGTGGGGCCCCCTGGTGAGCTGTACACCAGCAGAGACAAAAAGAAATCCCTTGGCCTATTTCAGTTTTCTCTGGAGTAGGACAAACAGAGTTTGACAGTCCTTACAATAGAGCCCTTTAGAAGCCTGGCAGAACACTGAAGTAAGAAAAGTATTTTGTGTTGATCACCAACGCTGATGTTACTAACTCAGACTATGCGTGGAGTATGGGCTTATCCTAACCCTAAAGCTCCAAATACTAACCCTGTAATCCTAACTCCAAACCCAGCTGTAATCCCAACCCTAACTGCTAGCTGTTGTGCTGAGTCACTGCTAGGTATTGTGCTAGGTATAAGCACTTTGCTAAGTGTCTGTTTGCAGCTGTTAGATATATTCTGCTGAGTTGTCACAATATTTTATAGAGTCATTCCTGGAAATTTTTTCAGAACCATCATTATGGGTTGTTTCTTTTTTGTTTTTACCAAGTCATCACTGGGCATTTTTCTAGAATCATCCCTGGGCATTCTGTCAAGTCATCACAGAGCAATTATTTTGGTGAGTAGAGGATATTTTTTACCTAGTCATTGCTGTATTTTTTTTTGCTGAGTCACCACTAAGCATTTTTGCGAGTCAACAAAGAGTATTTTGCTGTGTTATTAGTGGCTGCTGCTGCTGAGTCACTGTTGAATTTTTTGCTGAGTCGTTATTGGATGTTTTTGCTGAGTCATTGTTGTGTTTTTGCTGTTTGTCACTGGGATTTTGTGTGTGTGTGTGTGTGTGTGTGTGTGTGTGTGCTGATTTGTTGTTAGGTATTTTGTTGAGTCACTGCAGTATTTTGCAGAAGCACCATTTGAGTATTTTCTCTAGTCATCATTGGACATTGTGCCAACTCACCACTGTGTCTATATATGCATTCTATAATGTTGTTTAAATGATGTCAAACTGGCATGTAAGTTAAGTCACAGAAATCAAAACTGTTAAGTTAAAGCCAATTGCTTTAAGCCCATAATGTAACTAAAATTTTAAAACAGAAGACATGTGAGTTTAGGGATTGAATTTATGTCATTAGACTTGGTGACAAGAACCTTTAACTGCTGAATCATCTCAATACCTCCAAGACTTAAATTTTTGACAAATTGATGACTTTAAATTTGTTGGTTAAAAATATTATGTGCATTATACCTTCTGTGTTCTATCTCTCAATCCATTAGAGTCCCACCCCTCCTGGACTCTATGAGTGCCCCAGTTTAAACACACATATCTAAAGAGTCCATGGCATCCGTGTATGAGAGAGAATATATGATGTTTGTTTTTCTGGGTCTGAATTTCCTTCCTCAGGATGAGAACTTCCAGTTCCATCTATTTACCTACAAATTTCATAATTTCATTTTTCTTAACAGCTAAATAATATTTCACTGTATAAATTGAATATTTATGCATATCTTCATATAGGAGGAATGGGGAATAATAGAGCAAGAAGAATTAAGTGGGTTGTGAAATGGGAGGCAAGGTAGAAGAAAGAATATAGGGAGGGATACCTAACACTAAATACATATCAAAGAATGGCTATGGAGTCTTTCTCAAATACATACATACATATACATACATACATACATACATACATACATACATACATAGAAAGAGGTTAAATGGAGTTATCTTATAATGAGAGGATAATGTCCCTTTTAGATATTATAGGCTATCAAATACAAAGCTCAGTGCCAGGAATTACCTCTTTGGGAGTTGTTGGTCAGTGAGGTCTCAAACACATGCAAACATTAGAGGCTAACACCATTGCTCTTGATTACCTCCAGAACTTCATGGGAAGACCTTGTTCTGAAAATACTCTGAGCTGTAAAGTATAGAGAAATCAAGTTGGCATTAACCTAGAAGCATCATCCTTACTTTTACAGAACTGGAGGTTACTGTGCATGCTACTGGAGGGAAAAAAATAATCATTACTCTTATTCATATCTGATCCCTGCAAACTTGTGGTGGTTTGAATGCAAATTGACCTCATAGGCTCATATATTTGAAAGCTTTGTACCCAGTTAGTGGAACTGTTTGGAAAGGATTAGGGAGTATGGCTTTTTTGGAAGAGGTGAGGCCTTGTGGAGGAGGTGTGTCATTGGCTTCGAGGTTTCAAAAGCCCATGCCAGACCCAGTTTTCCTCCCTCCCTCTCCCTCTATCTCTTTTTCCTGCTGTCTATGGATCAGGATGTAAGCTCTCAGCAACTGCTCCAGCACCAAGTCTTCTTGATACTACACTCTCCACCATGATGATCACGGACTAATGCTCTGAAATTATAAGCAAACCCCTATTAAAGTTGCCTTTGTTATGGTGTCTGTTCACAGCAATAAAATAATAACTAAGCAGGGTTATAATAATGACTGGCCTGGCAAAATATGCCCACTGGGTGAAATAGTAGCACAAATAGTCTGGCAGTAATCAATGGCTTTCTAATTCAGTTTGAGGCCTTGCACCACAAGGTAGATCCCATGCCCATCACTATTGTTGGGACCAAGAGTCTATATAGGTCACGGGCCTCCAAGCCTGTTAAAGTCTGTCTGGATACCTAACATTTCTCCCTTAATAGTTGAGACACTAAAATCACTTAAGAGTTTGGTGTAGAGCGAATCTGGCCACTTCTGACTAAAATGGGGGAATATAGGAGTTTAGAGCCTCTACTTTTTCTGATCTTCGAGCGTTGGAGGATGATCAAAAGAGTCCAGACCGACAGAATTAGTTGCAGCTGGATACTTTGAGGGTGAGTCTGTAAGAGAGTAAAATTAAGTAAAATGAAGACAGCAGTTAAGCAAGATCTAAAGATCAATAGGGCCCCTGTTAAGATTACCCTGCACATAGGTCATTCCTACCATGAAGATCCAGTGGTAGTCAGATACAACTTGAATCTGATTTAGATAGTATAAAATGGATGAGTCAATGGCAGTTATTAGGAGCATGCAAGCAGCATTCTATGTTAGGTGTGGGAAAACCATACAAGTCCTTTAATCTAATTACCCTGGAGCACGTCAGTAGCCCATTTGAGATCTAATGGAGAACCCTGTAAAGCCTGGCATGTTGTCCCTTTTAAAAGTCTAGTCTAGCGAAGTTATTTTTTGTTTTGTGTTATTATCTTGAGTGTGAATCTACAGAGTTTTAAACTATCAGTATTTTAAGAAAGGAGTAAAGAAACTTTCACTCAAGCATTCTATAAAAATCTTTTAATATCCTGCTCAAAGATTCCACACCTCAATAACACATAACTGTTACAGAGCATAAAGGTCTTTATGCTCATCTACTCAAATGACAAAGCACACACTAACACTGACACACAAGACATTCTTTTCCTGGAACACTCACCCTGTGAAGTAATTACTATGCCATTACCCTCATTTCATCTCTTACCAAAGGAAACAGAGAATGAGCCAGTGATTTGCTCTATGGTTATATATGCAGGTGCTTGACCCATGACCTTTGGTTCCAAAACCTGAGCTCTTCACTGAGCCAGGAAACACCAGTAGGTCCCACAAAGATTCCAGGACTTACACCTGGACTAAAAAGGACCAGGAGCTGTCTGGGTAACAAGACAGCCACTTCTTTGAAGGAGTCTGGGTCAGGATGGAAGAGAGGTAAATGATTGGTGCTAAGAAGGTAGGCTTGAGGAATGTTGGGAAAAGGGTGTGTGGTTAGGGTATGAGGCTCCAAGTCAAGGGCTAATGAGAAGGAGTGGAAATGAGTGGAAAGACTATAGATGCTGTGAGGAAGCCCCAGGATGGGTGAAGAAGGAGCTGAAGGGACACCATAGAAGGACAAATCAGTGGGAGGAAAGAACACTGGGGCGAGAAAGGGTCTAGATAACAATCACTCAAAAACAAAGAACTAACAAGTGGGTCCTTCCTACCACTGGCCCCGTTTCTCCTCCTCACTCATTCTCAAGAACTTTTCCATGGCTAGCCTACAACTAGCATTTGCAAATTCAGCCAATTCTTCCCTCTATCCTGGAGGACAGGATGCATCCAAGTCCTTAGGAATCCTATATCAGCTTCTCCCTGTCTGCCTCGGTCCTGGTCAGGCCACAGGGACAAAGAGTCACAACATATTATAGGAGGTGACAGTTTGGGGGTCTTTTTAGAAGTTAACCTTCAAACACCAAGCTTTAAAAGAGTGAGTGTGAGCCTTCTAGGGAAGACAGAATAAAATGTGTGAGCCTAAGAGAAGGTGTTGGGGAAAATGTCTGTGATGTATCATCTTATTGTCTATTTCACTGCATCTAGAACCACCATGGATTATATACCTCTGGGTATATCTATGAGAATATTTCCAAAAAGGTTTATCTGAGGAGGAAAGACATATCCTAAATGTTGGTGGCACCCCCTCTAGGCTAGGATCCAGGACTGAATAAGTAGGAGTAAGTTAGCCGAACACTACCATTTATCCCTCTCTGCTTTCAGACTATAGTGCAATGTGACCAGCTGCCTCACATTCTTGTCACCAGGATTCCCTGCCATAATGGATTAAACCCTCCAACTGTGAGCTAAGATAAGCCCTTCCTTCCTCAAGTTTCTTTTGCCAGGTATTTAGCCACAGGAACAAGAAAAGTCATTTCAGTAGCAGATCAATGATGCTCAGGGTCACAGAAGTCACATTGGGACAACTGGGCAAATGGAAAGAAGGAAGCTGGCTTCTCTTGAAAACACTCCTTAATGTCCCCTAAAAGGGAAGGCCCTTGGGATGCTGATGAGCAGAAGAGAAGAGCTGGTGGACCCCATACCCGCATTGGCTTTTAAAGTTGCAAAGTATCATGTCAGTCTTCATGTTCTGAGTGGCCATGGATCTACAGCATAGAAAACAATCAAGTGGGTGCAAGACTGTCTGAGAGGTGGTTCTAATGATCCAGTCAGGGTGGGCAAATTCCTCCTGAAGAGGGCCAGATGGTACAGTTTTAGCTTTTATGAGCCATACTGTCTGTGACAAGTACAAAATGAATGGATCCTTCTGGCTCCAATAAATCTTTATTTATAAAACAAGGTGACAACCTGAATTTGGCCTGAGTACTTCAACTTGTCAAGAATGGGTCTAGCCCAAGAAGAGATGGACAGAACAGATGTAGATGGCATACCCTGTTTTAATGATATGCCCTAAAAGACAGCAGATCTGTTTGAGGGGCTGAGAAAGGCATCGAAGACAGGACAAACAAGCCGGGCATGGTGGGGCACACTCCTAATCCCAGCACTCAGGAAGTTGAGACATGCAGTCTAGTCTACATGGTAAGTTTCAGATCAGCCAGAGCTACAGTGAAACCCTTTCCCCAAATCACAAAAGCAAAAGCAGACGCCAGCAAGGCTGAGAAGGAATGGAAGCACACATGGTCCATCAATGGCCTTGGTCGGAGGCTCAACCCTACCTCCCAGAAGAGCTCAGGATCTTCTCAAATCCCACCCACATGGTACATCTTCCTCCTGACTTCATTAGTCAAGAAACTAAGTAGGCCACTGAGTAAGTGGATGCCACACAAAAGCAGGGCAGCTAAACATGCTAAGGCATTTCCTTGGCTCCAGAGACCAGGCACAGTGTGGAGAAAACAGGAAGTCCTTTCTCCTGCCACAGTTTCCTCAATGAGACAGACAGAGGAGATTTTCTCACATCTGCAGACAAAAGACTTCAAGAAGCTGCAGAGGGAATGAATCTCAATCTATCTTTAAGTCACACTACAGCCCCCTCACTAAAGCAATGCTACTGTGCTAGGCCATACATACTAACACAGCTTGCTGTCCTTTGTGAAGATGTAACACAATTATCTGGACCAAACTATACCAAGAATGGCTTCTTATCAAGGGGCAAATTTCTCTCTCTCTCTCTCTCTCTCTCTCTCTCTCTCTCTCTCTCAAAACCTCAGTTTTTCTCACCTATTACAAGTGACTCATACCTCTAGATTTTCAAAATGATGCCATGATAATATTTCTTTCTAAATTTTTTCTTTTTAAAATTAATTTTCTTTTTAATTATGGATGTTTTGCCTGGTTGTATGTCTGTGCACAATGTGCATGCATGGTGTTCAAGGAGGTCAGAAGACAGTGTTGGACACCCCTCAAACTGGAGTTGCAGACAATTGTGAGATGCAATATGGGTGCTGGGGATTGAACCTTGGTCCTCTGCAAGAGCAGCCAGCGCTCTCAACCAGTGAGCCATCTCTGTAGCCCTCGCAAATGTGCTTCTGGCAAGGCCAGATGCATCACAGGGCTCCATAGAACATCTGGTTCTTCCTTTGTTCCCTCTGCAGGAGTCTTAGGTGAAATTTGGTCCTGGGTACTCAGAGGGTTTGGACAAAGAGCTAGGAAGACAATAACAACAAAGTCAAAGAGACACCCACACAAGGACAGCAATCACAGACAGGAAGAATACCAGGCAAGAGTCTGGCCACGCAGTCAGACTTTTTGCTAGGCAGGGCCGGGGGTCTCCTACTGTTTGCCATGACATCAGAGAAGATTGTTGAAGAATGGTATTTCAAGGGAGTTGTCAGAAGACAGAAGGCTCAAGACAACTGTTCTAAGTTGGTAGAGACGTATCTCAGAATTTAGAGGATCAGATGCACACACTGGTGTACTGTGGGCCTCGCTGCTCCCAAATCAGGTATAAGCTCAATGGAGGCTCCTTTTCCCTAGTATGCTCTCCCAGAGACTCCTTTTGAAGATGGATGGAAGTCAAGGGGAGGGATGAGAGGGTAGAGTTGGGCTCCTTCAGAGAGAACCTTCCTGATATCATACCCCTGGATCTCAGAGAACAAAACATATCCAAGCAACATAAATTGGCCCAAGGAAGGAGGGAAGGAAGGAAGGAAAAAGAGAAGGAAGGAAGGAAGGAAGGAAGGAAGGAAGGAAGGAAGGAAGGAAGGAAAAAGAGAAGAAAGGAAGGGAGGGAGGGAGGGAGGGAGGAAGGAAGGAAGGAAGGAAGGAAGGAAGGAAGGAAGGAAGGAGTAATTTAAAGAATGTGGTCAGCCTGAGTGTTCCCACAAACATTTTCATTTGTCTACCTTCTTCTGCAGAGCCTTGTGGGGTTTCTATCTGTTCACATATTTGGCACGATGTTTGGGAGCAAACACAAATGAGGTATCTTCCTACGAGAAGAGTATTCTATTAGTTACGGACCATTTTATTTCAGTATAAACACAGTGAGATGTTAGTAGAACTGTCTCCTGGGTCACTGTAGCGGTGGTGAATATTCTAAAATGAGTCACATAGAGAGCTTCTGTCAAAACAGCCTCCTTCCCAGCTTATTATCGAGCATTTAAAATCCCGTTTTCACACATGCCTATAATCCTCACACTCAGGAGGCTGAGGCAGGAAGTGGGGAATCATGAGTTTTATACATGGTGAGCCTGAGATCACCCTAGGCTAGAGACATGTCTAAAACAACATCACTGTGTACTCAGTCATTTCCCATAGGAAGGTGGCAAAATGTGGGGTGAGGCAGTGATCATCACAAACGTCCCAGCAATGACATCAAGATTGGGAAGTAGCCATGGCCAATCAAGATGACTTGAGCTACCCTGAAGCCTGTAACTACATCAATAGCTCAAAAAAATATGTCGTATAAACCAACAGCATGACTGTTTCATGGTATCACGAAGGATAGGGGTTTTATTATCGATATGAGAGGAATCAACCAGCAGAGAGCAGTTTATACAAATGTCACTCTCACAAAGCTATCTTCCTTTTCATGGTCCCCCATGCAGAACCACATTTATACAAACTCATCCCATTTTCTAGGTGTCAGCCAGCAGCACCCAGGAAAGTCAGCTGTGGGCACGTCGGTTATTCTGATTCACTTGGTGCTGTGGAGAGAGCATCAGGGGCAAGCCCTAGAGTCAGCCTGGTTGCTTTCAGCCTGGGCTGTGCTGTTGATTAGCTGTGGGCTTTGGACATGCTGTTTAACCTCTGATAATATATGCAAAGCCTTTAACATCGTGTTCAGCAAGTCGTAAGCGTGTTCACAGTCAGCATTATTACCAGCTCATCGGGGAGAGTGGAGCACCAGGCCCTGCGAACACCAAGGCACCAGGTTTTATTTTGATGGTAATATCAGCTTTCTTTTAATGAGCGCTTTAATCACTATATAAGCGCTCCACTGGATCCTTCATGTACTTTAATCCTTGCAAGTCTTTGGGAGTACTTATTACCCCCATTTTAAGGATGATGAAATTGAGGCTTATAAAGATTAAGTCATTTGCTCTCTGTCATGTAGCTCCACGGAGGAGAACTAAGACATAAACCAAGTCTTGTTTTAGACTGAAGCCTGGGTTCATGACGTTAAATCATCAATCCCCCCTGGATTGTAGGAGCAGAAGGCACCTCCAAGCTGATTCTTCTACCAAGGAGAAGAACAGAAAATAGGCAAGGGACTGGCTTGTCACCGTCTCCATGGTAGTTCCCATTGTACACACTTTACATAATAAACAGCCATTCTGGTTTAGGGTTCAGTCAGCTCTATACTGGTTTGGGCACTGGCTTGCCCAAAGGCCTTGACTGTGGATCTCACATTTTAAGGTTCCAGTGCTCAAGCCTCACTGCTAGTCCAAGTAAATCTCAGTCTCAGGAACTGTAGCCAAAACATCTTTTTTCTGTCTCCCTAAGGGATGGTGATGTATACCAGGGTCATGTGCACTGGGTTAGGGTGAACCAGCAAGGCTGGATTAATAACACTTGCAGAAGATGCTTCTGACCTTAACTACCCTTAGGTTTGAGGTTTGTTTACTATGGGCAGACCCATTCCCATCAAGAATACCAAATCTGTCAATTCTCAGATGGGAGTACAGGAAAGAAGCCTATGTGTATGAGTATGTCTGTGCTTCTTCCTAAAAGAGAGATACAGTATAGAAGCCTGGGCTGGCCCCACTAACCTTCTTGACAATTCTCCCCTCTATCAGGCCTGGGTATCAGCCTCTTTAATACAGATAATGCCTTTGAATCTGGACTATTCTCAAAATGAATAAGGCATTGCCTGGGTTATAATGAGTCAAATAAAATTTTATAGGTCTCTATGGGAAGGCTGGCTGGGGGGCTAGAAAGGCTGGAGGATAGAAGGGGAGGGGCAGGGGAGGGCAGATGGATATTGGCTGGGGGAGGAACAGGGATCTTTCCCCCAGGGGCAGATAGTATGGTTAATGGTATGGCTGGAGTAGAATCCTCAAGAAGCTGGCAATCAGCAGAATTAGCATACAAACTGCCTCCTCCGGCCATCAGCCCTGGCAGCTAGCACCTGGGAGGGGCAGCAAGCTCTTACCTCTGCACTAAAAGCTTAGTAAAGAGTATTGATGCCAAAGCTCTCAGGAGGCCAGAGTGTAAGCGGCCACGGTCTGGGGTCGCCACTGTCTAGGATCAGGCTTCAGAAGTCGTCATCAAGAAGGCCAGGGACTGAGGACAGAAAGTGACAAGGGGTCACTAGGAAGCCAAGCCATATGTAGGCTTCACACTGGTGCCTAGGGAAGATTAATGTGAAGTTGTAAAATGCTCATACATTTTTGAGAGTCTCCAGGTTGCTGAGTCTGCCAGGGACTTTCAGGATGGACTGTTTTCAGAAAGTAGGCAGAGAAACCCACGCCCAAAGGGAAGCACTCTAATGGTGTTACCAGTAGTAATCACCTCAAACAGCAAGTGACCCAGAGGGACATAAGGTTCCCCTCAGCCTCACTGGATGTTGGGCAGGCTCCTTCCTGTAGCCCCTGACCTCTGGCTGCCTCTGGAGTGTAATTTCACAAGCTCACTGCCTTAACTTCTTTCTCTGTTCATGGAGGCATAGACCGTCCCTGATTCTGTTTTCCCTCTCAGGAATGCTCAGCCACCTCTCTGAAGCAAAAACATCAGGGAGACGGAGCCCCTATCACCCACTCTGTGGGCAGCGGGACCTTACCTTCCAGATAATTAGCAAACACAGATGTGCTGAAATCTTTCCTCCCTGACCCCATGAGACTCCCATTCCTTGAAACCTCATAATATTTAGAAAATGCCAGTGATTGCAGCGTTCATATCGGTGTTCCCTTAAGTCCTGAAGTTTGCCTCCAAGCCAATGTAATAAGGAACTTCCAACAGTGTGCCAGATTGCAGAAGCCCAGGCTATTCTTAGTCACTCAGAACTGTGGGAAAGATGGAAAGAAACAAGCAATCCTGCTTCCCAGCATGCCCAGAGCTTTGTCCTCCTCGGCACTTGAGACAGAAAGCTCTATGCTGTCTGTGCCCCTCCCATGCCACTTCAGTATCCTTTCTGCTTTGGTACCACCTACCCTGACCACAGCCATGAACCGCCTCTCCCCAGTCAGAAGACAAATATCTTCTCTTCCTCACACTAATGCTGAATTCTTAGACCCCCAAAGGAAACCGCTTTCTATTTGCTGAGCAGACTTCTGCTAAGCAGCAGCAGGTTTAGGGTGAATTCAAACATAGCCTCATTCCATCCAGGACTCTGCATTTTTTCTGTGGTTTGGCCACTCTTTTCACTGCCAATCTCGTTCTTCCCAGTGATCGTCTCCACTGCCACTTGAGTTCCATTGTCCCTCCCCCTAAACATGGCTCTTTTTCAAAGTCCCCCCCAGACTGCATGGAAAACAGGGAAATATGACAAAGCAGAGAAGGACATCACCACAGGTAACCTAAATAGAGATGGCTGTGCACGGAAGTCCCGGTTTATGCTCCATGGCTGCTGGCCATGTAGACTCAGACTCAGCTTTTCTTTTTTTTTTTTTTTAACTCCAGCAAGCTTTCAGGAACAGCTAGCGGAGCCAGTCACCAGGTTTTCTCACCACGTCACTCTCAGTGGCATTACACACCACTGTTGTCCTTGTTGAGGTTTAAAGGTTTATGCATCTACCAGAGTTTTAAAACACCAGATGTCTAGGGCTGGAGAGATGGCTCAACAATTAAGAGAGCTTGATGCTTTTGCAGAGGATAAAAATTCAGTTCCTCGAACCCATGTTGGGCAACGCCAGCTCTAAGGGATCCAATGCCCTGCTCTGGCCTCTGACACACACATGTGTACATACATGCACACACACACACACCTAGAAACAATCAAGTTTATTAAGATATTTAATGGAAAATTGAGAGTAGTGGTTGTTAAAACTGTAAAGTTTAGCACTTCTAAATTCTATCCTCTGTATGCTAAATGTCATGGATGGGGTGGATCATTTATTCTTACTTAACATGGAAAAGAAAGTTAGAACTTATCGAATTTGAGCTATTTGTCCATGTTCACACATATAAAAGTGTTAAAGTCAGGATGTGAACTGGCCTGGATATGGTGTTACATGTTCAAAATTCTAGCTCTTGGGAGGCAGACATAGGAGGAACAAGAGACTGAGGCTAACTTGGGCTTCATACTAACACACTGGCTCAAAAAGAAAATCATACACAGAACACACACACAGGCACATACATACATATACACACACAGGCACACATACACAGGCATACACATACACACATAGGCACACACATGCGTGTGCACGCGCGCACACACACACCACACGGAAGCCAAACAGCTGGAGCTTAGTCATTATACCCATTTTCCCTTCCTCACAACCTGTTAGCATCCATCCTTCCCACCTCAGTTTCTCTCCTCTCTCCTACCAGCTAAATCACATCTCAGTGTATCTTCTTGAGCTCTTTCTGGTGAAAAACCAGAAAGTACCAAAAGGACCCACTGTTTAAAGGGGAACTCACTAGTTAGGAAACCCACTGGTCTACTGCTCCAGGTCTTACCAATCTACCCCCAAATACCTCTGCCAACTGTTTGCCATACCATGGTAACCAAATGGTCCAGATATTACAGATTCAAATTGTCACCAAGTTTTTTTTTTAAACAAGACACAAAACCTTAGAGATTTTATAACATGCTCTTGCAAATCAGACCCCCTCAGTCTCTTGGATCCAAATGGACCCTAGATTCCTTCATGAGACCTCTAAGGTGGTGAAAAGATAGCCATGGCCTCATGGGCCCTCACAACACAGCCATGGCCTCATGGGCCCTCACAACACAGCCATGGCCCTCACCGCACAGCCATGGCCCCATGGGCCCTCACAACACAGCCATGGCCCTCACAACACACTCATGGCCTCATGGGCCCTCACAACATAGCCATGACCCTCACAACATAGACATGGCCTCATAGGCCCTCACAACACAGCCATGGCCTCATGGGCCCTCACCACACAGCCATGGCCTCATAGGCCCTCACAACACAGACATGGCCTCATGGGCCCTCACAACACAGAC
>NW_021604933.1:943917-1006695 GCF_004785775.1 Grammomys surdaster | reverse complement strand
GGCCCTCACAACACAGACATGGCCTCATGGGCCCTCACAACACAGACATGGCCTCATGGGCACTCCTTAGCATGATGAGGTAGTCTCAGCCCACTTACTCTGGCCAAGGCTCATTTACACTTTAGCAAAGTGATTGTGGCAAGTGGTATAATCAGAGGAGCTGAGACAGAGCATCTCTGAGCCTTAGCCCTGCTGTCTAATTAGCCTCTGCATACCTATTGACTGCAGCCGTCATCACAGAGTCTATTCTTCCTCATTACAGCCTTCTGCTGGTCTGCTACTACTGTTTTCCAGCAGCCAGTCCCCCTCTGCCCCCTTCACAACTCTGCCCCAGAGAACAGACAGCAGATTGTCATAAAGCACCGAAGCAAATCCTTGCCATTACCCACATCATGCAGCTGTGTGATGACTGCACAAAACTGGCCAGATCACAGGGGTTGGCAGTCTCACTAGTGCCAGGAGCACATGTGGCAAGGCATCCTGCGGGTCCTGGAGTTTACAGACTCCACAGACCTGGCTACTCACCTATCCCCTACACATGTGTTTACACAACCCTCCTCTGGGCTGTGTCCAAGAAACCCTGGAAACATTCCTGGCCAAGAGCCATAGCAGGCAGGGTCTGAGTGGTGGGTTCTCATTTCCAGGCAGAGATTTGCATCTATTTCTCACTCTCTGAATCTTCCTCCAGGTGACTGCTCAGTGATTGAGCCCTTAACAGACGTCACCAACTTTCTGAATGCTGTCTCCCTTTGGTGGATAGATAATGACGCTCATGAATCAAGAGATATGGGACGAGTAGCCTAGGAGACCAGACATCCTCCCTTCTCCAGTAACTTAGCACTTTTTGGATACATTTCCAGTGTTATGGCTCTTTGCCTTTGAAACAAACAGAATACAAATTAAGACGCAGCAACACAGGGCTGAGGATGTCACTCAGTTAGGAGAGTGTCTAACTAGCACTTACAAGGCCCTGAGTTTGATCCCCAGTACTACATAAACTGGGTATGGCAGCCCACACACACCTATAACCCCAATAGACTGTCTGTGGAAACAGAGGATTGGGTGGTCAAGGTCAGCCTGGACTACATGACAAGTTTGATGACAGCCTGGGCTACTGATGCCAGCACAAGCTATGGTATGAACTGAAAGTCAAAAACAATGTAGAATGACTAACTAAAAGTGAAAGGCTGATGGGCCAGGATGAAAGGAAAAGACAAGAGAGAAGAGGTCAGTGCTCTCTGGAGAAAGACACCAAAGGCAAGAAAGAAATGGTGGCAGGTAGACCAGTGGTCTGGAGACACAGCAGATGGCAGCAAGCCTGACTCTATTTGGCTGCCACTGATCCGTCACGATTTCAAGAAGGTTCATCTTCTGCACTTCAGTTGACCTATATGGCCAGGCAGCAGAGCAAAGCCATCACAAGCTGTCAGCAATGAGCTGTTAGCGATAAAAACTAAAGCAGAAGGTGAGTGATACGGTCAGAAGCCCAGCAAGATGCCAAAGCCAAGTCTCCAAGTCTATGTGTTAGAGTGGTGACTGGGGCGTGGGCACGGTAGATCAGATGCTAAGAGAGCACAGCAAAAGGTGACAAGTACAGCCAGGATGGAAGACCGGAATTCGGTGCCCTGGAGATCAGTCTGACAGGAACCAGGAGGGATGCACAGAACCCAGAGTGAACTGGGGGCAATCCAAGTGAGTCTCCATAGAGTCACGGTAGGAGGGAGTGGGGTCACTCTCTAAGCATACCATAAACCAGAATTTCAGTGCATCTAATGTCCACTCTTTCAACGGTATATGATCATGAAAAATGAGTAGAATGGCTTTCTGTGCACGTGTTTCCTTTCTATAAGTGTTCTTGTGTTACACATCTCATCCAGTCAGCCCTTGATTGTTAAAACCTTTCCATATTGCTATGTGTACATCTAATTCTGTTTCTAACCACTCCACATGGCAAGCATCTGTCACACTGCAATACCCATCCCTCCTGGGATAGTGACTCCGGTTGTCTCCAATTAACCTACCCCATCACAGCCTGCCTCGCAAAACTCAGAGGCTATGAGCCACCCCCTCAGTGGCACCACTGTGGACCTGTGGTAGAATTCATTTGGGATACATTTCCAGGAGAAAGAATAGCTGGGTCTTAAAGAAAATGTATTCCTAGTAACCAAACAGTGGGACAGGGCTTTTCAGAAAGTTGCATAGCAGAATAAAATGTGGTTTTTTGGTAGCTGAGAATTTTTTTCTTTTTTTTCAAAGATCTGACTGCTCCTCTCCATTCAGCTACCTCCTGACCAGGCACCAAACACAAATCAGACACGTTGCAGAGGACATGGTTCCTAGCACCCACATTAGATGGCTCACAGTCACCTGTAATTCCAGTTCAGGGAGATCCAGTGCCCTCTTGTGGCCTTCACAGGTACCTTGCACACATGGTGGATATAACATGAAGCCAACACAGAAACACATAGATCTGAAAACTAAATCTTCATTTAAAAAAGAGTAATTTTCAAGTCCAAAATAACCAAAGTATATATTTAGGCAATGTGTCTCAGACCTAATCAAAAAACCGTTGGCTCCAATTGCCAATATCAATAGATGTCTATAATAAAGTGACGATTTAAAAAATCTATACTGTCTTAACTTTAGCTGTGTTAGCCTAATAATTTTCTATACTAACACATGGGCTTTATATGGGTATTTCAGTTAACCTGTCTTGTCTTTATGTACTAAATATCTTCCCATGCTCCTCTTTTCTAACCTTTGACATTTTTCTTGGATTATTTCACTCTTACAAGTGTGTGTGTGTGTGTGTGTGTGTGTGTGTGTGTGTGTGTAATTGAAATATTTAATAGATCGACCTAGCCTCTGTTGCCAAGACCTTAATCATAAATTTGTGTGTGTTGGACTATACCTATGTATACCTTATCTCTCCCTGCTTGTATTTCCTTCTGCCTAAAGATGACTTCTGGCCAGTCTAAGGTCATTTAGTATTCCTTTCTTTTCATGTCTTCATTTTTTTTATCACTAACTTGGTGATAGTTTATAACTCGGTAAAGAAGCTGCTAGCTATTCCCCATAGCCAATCTTGTTGTGCCTCGTCATGAGTCATTACACATGTGCCCGTGTAACTCCTGCATTTCCCAGCTCTCTTGCATTGCTCTGGCTTTAAATGAAGGTACTTAGCTCAACCATTCCTTCCCAGCGCCTTTTTACCAGATAGAAGGTGCTGTTATGTTGTTGGAACTAATCCTTCTAATAAGCAAGTGTAAACCATATACAATTTTATTTTATTTATATTTTATTTATAAGCCAAATGCCTAGATTGGGCAGATCTGGGGCTATTCTAACTTATTCCCCAGCTATAAAGTCCCTTGTTACTTGCTATTTCTCCTGGCCACACAGTTCTGGTTCTGATCTATTGCAGCTTCCTCCTCCTCGTCTGTCCTCTTCTTTTTCTCCCTTCCTGTAGTCTCCTCTTGAACTTCTAGTCCCACCTTACAACCTCCACTGCCCAATCACAGGCTCTAGCCTTTAATTGACCAGTTAGATTGGGGAGAAGGTTCACATGGCATCACTGGAGTTCATGAGTATCTGCTTATCAGGGGCAACCACACCTTGAGGAACCAGTTTTACCTACAGGGTACAAGCAGCATCAGACTGACCCACTATACAGATATTCGAACTGGAGAGCCATCTTGGATCATGAGATAGAGAATACTGTAAAGATGGTGGAACCATCATGGAAGAATATTGAGTTTAATGATTGTGAGACTGCTTGCCTAGGAAAAGGAAAGACTTCTGATCCTGATCTCTCTGTCTGTCTCTCTGTCTCTCTCTGTCTCTCTCTCTCTCTCTCTCTCTCTCTCTCTCTCTCTTTCTGTGTGTGTGTGTGTGTGTGTGTGATATTAGCATAACAGTACATGTGTATCCCAGGGGTCCAAGCAAACATTTTATATAGTAAATATGCAGGCTTTAAAGGACATACTATCTCTGTTCAACTATGTAGTGCTGCTCTTTTAGCACAAGTACAGCTATAGATAATATGCAATCAAATGAGTGTAGCTATATTTTTTAAAAATTGTATTATAAAAATGGACACTTGTTATGTTGATGTTGAGCTATAGGCTGTAGTTTGACATCCTTCATACAAGATGTCATTTACCTGTTTTGTATATAAAAGGCACCTCCCTCCAAGACTTCTCCTTAACCTTTTAAAGTTTGTTATCTTTTCTTAGCTTTAGTTTTTTGAGACATCTGTGTTCGCCATGTGGACTTAGCTGCATCACCTGTCTCATCAGAAGCATCAGCTTGGAATGAATGTTACTCAGTTGATGTGTTCACACTCCTGCTCATGGTCAGGATGATGGTTCTGGCTGACGAATCATGTTGATGGTCTTCATATTGCTCCTGATTATTTGATGTCACAATGTGACAGGAAAATGCTTTCTCTAGAATTCACAGCAGTGCGTGAAATTGCTATATCCATATGACACACATTTTCAGCTTTATTGGCCACTTCCAAACTTCCTGTAGTGGCACCACGGAACCATCCATCAGTTCTCCGATAGCCTGCCTTTCTGTTTTACCCAGCCGGGAGACTTTTATCTGAGCACACAGAAGCCTCAGTAGCTCTGGCATTTCCTAGTTCTTTTGAAGGCAAGTCTGGCCCCTGGTTCCACATCTTTCCCTACAATTGCTATCATCAGACTTGGAAATGCTGTCAATCTAACAGGTTACAAATAAACTCCCTGTGATTTCACGTTACACTTGCCTATTCACACAGAGGCAGAGCGCTGCAGAAGGATGAATGCGTTCTTCTGTATTTTGACTTTCATTTTGTAAAAGTCCCTGATAATATTCCTCACTTCTTCTCCTTGTCAATTATTTGTATTATTCACGTTGGCTCATGAAAGGGTTTATCGGGTTCTGAATACTAATTTTTTATCTTTTACAGCTATAAAAAAAACACATCTTTTCCAAGTTTGTAAGTTTAACCTTTCCCTTGTATTTTGATAAATGAATATTTGTAATTTTTTTAATCGAGTCAAATGAATAAAAATTCTCGCTTTTGCTCCTGCTTTTGGCATCTTATTTTAAAAACATCTCTTACTTCGAAGGTCATGAAGACATTCTCTTAAATTTTCTTCCAATATGCTGAAGGTTTTTTTTTCTTTCATCTTTTCATCTTTAAACACCCTAGGATCTGTTTTAGTTCAGATCTGAGCAAGAGAGAGAATACTGTTTTTCACTCCAGATTGCCACATAGGCCAGTGTCACTTTGTAATTGCCTCTGTGTTCCAAAAGATGCACAATGCACCCTGTACCACAGCAAATTGCTATGTACGTGCCACATTTCTGCTTTATTCCTGGAATCTCTTTTCTCTTCCTTTAATCTTTTTCCTCTTTGTTGTCAATACCAAACGGTGCTAATCATTATAGCTTTATAATAGTCTTGAGTTCTGATTTCTAAAAGATTCATTCCCTCGTTCTTGTTATTTCTTCTTCACCCAGTACATTCCTGTTCTGTCTCAAATAAAATTGAGATTCAGCTCATCAGGTTGTATGAAGGAAGATTGTTGGGATTTTCCTTGAACTGCATTCAACTGAAGAATTCACGTGGAGATACTGGATATCTTCAGTCTTAGCCATTGTTGTTGGCATTCTCCCATAGCACTCTGGCCAGTTGAACAGCTGCAATCAAAGAGTGTTGACTCAGGGCTCAATGTCAATGAGGATAAAAATTTCTGCTGTTTGAATACAGGAATGTGTCCTTGGATTTATCCTTTCAAAAATATTTGCCAATCAATTATTCAGATGACAATGATCTGGAGAGCACTTGTCAGAGATGATACAATAACAATTCAGAATGATCTCAACAGTCCATATGCACGACCAAAGCCAAGGCAAATTTTAACAAGTATATAGGCTGAGCCCAATGGCAGTCTCTGAAAAACATACAAATGCAGAATGGTTGCAGAGGGAATATTGTTTTGGCATCAAAATATGTGAAAAGAATTTTTGTGGCACAAGTATTGAATCCAGGTGATCACTTGTCCCACACAGAATATAAAGCAGTAAATATGAATGTGACCATCTAAGGCAGCAACAAGAACTTTGTAATGTGCATTATTCAGTTCATGTGAATTCCAAGATTCCTGTAACCCAGAGTGATACAATCACATCCACAGCACATCTTGGAGTGTGTTGTATGATGCTACTCATGGGAAAACATAAACAAATATTTACAACAGAGCAAGGTAATGATGCCATCAAAGTCCAACTTGGTGAACTAGTAAATTTATAAGGGTTACTTAGAGGAGCATGGACAACTCAGTCAGCTGCGTCACCAAAAATCCACCATGCTGGGTGACAACTCATAGGTAGAGCTTGTAGACAGCAGGACACAAGAGTCAAGCTTCAATAACCTTGGTGAGGAAGGGGCCTTGTGAATGTGGTAAGTTTCATGGACTTCCTGAAGTGTGTGAGTTGTTTATTTTCTGGTGCTTAAGGAAACTTCCTTTAAAATTTCCTGAGTTTCAACCAGCTTCCTGCTGGGATGGGAGATTTAAATTTGGATGAAATTACTATCCAATGGAATGTCACAGCAATATATCTCAGAGGATTAAAGGAGATAAACAAGGTATAAGATAGATGAAATGCTGCCCACCCATGATCTGGGTCAAGTGATACCTACATTGTTACCACTCTAACGGCAAAGCCACAAAGCAAAACTCATACTATCGTGACTACATGGGAGAGATTCTGGTTCACCCTGAAGATATCCCCAGCAAGGAAATGATCAGCCACACCAGAGGTAGTTACTGTCTACTGGAATTGTGCTGGCAGATTGTACCAGCCATCTCCCAGGAGTATTGTAGGAACCTGGCCTCAGGTGTTGCTGTGTGGTGAGTGGCCACCACTGTAAAATCATCCTCACCTTCTGCCTGGTCAGCGCAAGATTCTCCCGTCATTGATCTGAGGAAGAAACAGGAAAAAGTAGGTTAAGGCAGAACCACAGAGGGAAATACAACTCAGTCTTTTCTAGTTTGAGAAGGATTTCATCACTTTTATATGTTCTGGGAGATTCATGCGTGCGTGTAGGTGTGCACACAGACTTGTGTGCATACATGTGAAGCCAAGATGTCAGACTTGAGTGTCTTTTCTCGGGAGATATTCACCTTGATTTTTTTGAGACATAGCCCCTCCTTGGCTTGAGGCTTGCTAATTAGGTTGATTACTCAACAAGTCCCAAGGGACCTTCCTGTCTCTGCCTCTACAGCACTGAAATTGCAAGCCAGGCACATGTCTTTCACTGATTTTCTACTTTATTTTTAGCTAGACTGTCAGGCCAGCAAGTCCCAAGAATAGTCCCATCTCTAACTCCCAGCACTGGGAGTTACGGGCACGTGCTGCTGCTCCTAAACAATTTAAAAAATGTTTCATTTTGTGACATTCTCATAAATGTAATTAATTTTATCATACTCACCCCCATTACCCTCTCTTATCTGTCCCCATTCCCTCTGAGCCTCTCCTTCCTCCTGACAAGTCTACCTCCTACTTTCATGTCTCTCTCATTTAAAAAAAATAATTTTATTGATTATTTGAGAATTTCACATCATGAACCTTGAACACACTCTCTTTCCAGTCCCCTCAGGACACACCCTCACATTTGACCTACTCCACCCTCCAAAAAAGAAGAACAAAATGTCCAATTTGTGTTGTCCATATACTCACTGGAGCATGGCCAAACTCCCAGTGGCCAGCCCCTTAAAGAAAACTGAGTCCTTACCCACCTACACCCCTGCCAGAACCCAGCAATCATGGAGAACAACACCAAAGAGTTCTCTTTGATAGATTCTTGTCTAGGCTATTACTTTTAGGGGATGGGGAGTGAGAATAGGAGTTGCCACAGAAGCCTTCTATGTCCCTCTTTCTCAACTGCAAGTCTGCAGTCATTGATACCATGACAAAAGTAGCCTCCTTGCCCTTTACGCTTATAGTGGGAGCATGAACTTATACATGGTTTCTGGAGACAACACAGACCATGAACACCCACATGATCTCCATTGTCAGCACAAGCCATGGACCTCAGCATGGTCTTGTGGCAGTACAGACCATAGATATCAACACAGCCCTCTGTGACAGTAGGAACACATATCCAGACATGGCCCTTGATGACAGCATGGATGTGGTCATCACCATGACCTTAGGTGGCAGTACAGACCATTAGCATCAGTTTGGTCTCTAGTAGCAGCACGAACCTGGGCATCATCATGGCCTCAGGTGGCAGCCCAAAACAAGAACATCTGTATGGCCTTCAGTGGTATCTCTGGCCAAGGACACCAACATGGCTCCCAGCTCCTGAAGGACCACAGACATCCACACAAACCTCAGGGGTTAACATGGCCCGGGTGGTGGACCACAGATACCAAAGTGGTCTCTAAGGGTAGCATGGGCCATAAAGGTCTTTCAAGGAGGTCCAATCCAGAAAACGAACTGTTCTTCATCTTGGACATCCTGTCATTGCTCAGAACCAGGATGATCATACAGCTGGGCTGAGCCTGAGTACAAGCCCCCTCTGCTCCACACATCTCTCCTTTCACTGTAGGCTTCCCTTACACCTATCATCGCCATCATGTCTCTAGCTCCATCTCCCCATGGCTCACCGTCCCAGTCCTCTATCTTCCCCTCCTCTCCATCAAAGAGTCATTTGTCATAGGGGCATTGACAGCTGCAATGTGTCACCCAGTAATTTTGTCCCCTGTAGGAGGAGGTAAGGTGGGAGGAGTAAGGAGAGGAAGAGGAGGAGTTGGGAGAGGAAGAGAAAAAAGGAAGAGGAGGAGCTAGAGAGGGCAGAGATGTAGGAGGATGGAGAACCACACAGGTATGGAGAGCACTCGTGGGGAACAACTTATAAACTTATAACTAGGTTAGCTAATTGGGATACAACTCTCTTTGTATGGGCATCTTGTTATTAATCATTATCAAACATATAAAGCCTTTGATTAATCTATAAGAATTAGAGTCTCATTCTCTTACTGGGCCCACATGGATGGCAGAATGGTCTGGGCAATGCCCTGCCTTTTGGAGACAACATGGAAGATTGGCAGAGCCATCTCCCACGCTGGCATCTAGTGGGTGTCAGCCGATGCAGCTTAGATAGTCGGCTTGAGTTAGAGGCCATTTTCTTTTTTTTTTTTTTTTTTTTTTTTTTTTTTTTTTTTTTTTTGTTTTTTCGAGACAGGGTTTCTCTGTATAGCCCTGGCTGTCCTGGAACTCACTCTGAAGACCAGGCTGGCCTCAAACTCAGAAATCCGCCTGCCTCTGCCTCCCAAGTGCTGGGATTAAAGGTGTGCACCACCACTGCCCAGCTAGAGGCCATTTTGAAATAATTACCACAACAGTCCCCAGACAGCTTTGCATGCAAATATTCATTGCAACAAGTTGTTGATCTGGTTCAGGGTTTCTGGTTTCCGAAACGCCATAAATACTGGACCATCCCCAAGACTCATTTTGGATAACCTGCTGTTACCAGAGTCATGGTGATCCTGCAGCTCTGGTTCTACAGGGCCAGCTTCCTCACAAGCTCTAGCAGCTCAGAGATGGGGTAGGTGTTGAAGCTTTACCAAAGCCTACTGGAAATCAGTGGCTTGTTTTGCTCTTTGGCACAAAACCTGCAGTTCCAGTAACTTCCACAGATGGTGCTTTTGTTTACAGCACAGGAGGCAAAGCTGGATTTGTAAATATGGTCAGTTTTCACCCATTTTATTTTTGTTAAGACATTGAGTTCCTTGTTTCATAATTAACAATGGGGAGTTATCTAATAGGTTAAGAGCAAAGTTGAAAGAATTGGACATCAAGACACATGTAATTTGCATCATAAACAATCTTGAGGGAAGCAACCACAATTTATTCTTCCTCTAGCTCCTTTATAATATGTGTTAACCTCGGTAAACGCCAGCCTTCCCCCCTTCAATCTGCTGTCTAAAGGACGAGCCATCACTAGTCACTCCTCTGCTTGCAGGTCAAGACTCATGGGAAGAAGGCCTCGGTGTTGGGGATTATTAGCTCACTGTGATTATCTCAGCTCTTTTCTTCATGCCTGCTTGGAGCCCATCTCTATCATCTATCCAGAAAGGCCCATGTCACAAAATTCAGACTATCCACAAAACTGCTGGCCACGCTCCTCTGTTCCCCAGCCTCCCTCAGCCTCTGTCCCAGTGGCTTTCCCAGCTCTGCAGTCTCTCCCTCCCGGGGCCCCAGAAGCAAATGAACCTGTTCATCACCACTTGGTGCGAATTGTTTGGGAATCCCTGTCTAGACCATAGATTCCGATTAACAAAACTGTATATCTGACCCAGACAAAGTCTGTCAGGATGCTGAGGACTTAGAGACAGGCCAGGGCACATGGAACACTCCCTCTCCATAGCTGTATTGTGTGACAGGCTACTTTGTCATTTCCCGTGGTTCACTGCACATGCTAAGGATTTTATATCACAAAGACATTTGTAAATGCCCTCAGAATACTGTTTAGTCTTACAAGGGAAGAAAATCTGTAACCATGCTACAGAGTAGATGAACCTTGAGAACATATAGAGTGAAAGAAGCCCAGAAAGGCAGATGTTGTATGATTCCACTTGTATGATGTCCTTAGTATCTCTATAGAGACAGTGCGAAGTGATGGTTACCAGAGGCTGTCGAGGGAGAAGGGGAGAGTCGTTTAATGGGCACAGTTTCTGTTTTATAAGATGAAGAGGTTCACGAGACTTGAGGATGGTTACAGAGTAATAGGAATGCAGTTAATGCCACTGAACTGCTCGATGAAGAGAGGGTATGGCGGTAAGTTTTATGTTATATATATTTTACCACATGTTTTTATAGTTTGTTTCTTTTCTAGATTCCAGGCAGTGCCTTGTGAGGCACAGATAAATGCTGCTCCAGGTCCTCAAGACATTTCACCCATCATTTAGCCCTCAGGATTCCCACACTATTATTTCGTTTCATCTTCACCATAAACTTGTGAGGTGTGTAATTTTAATACAACAAATGGGTAAGAAAACCAAGGCTCAGCAACACTGCAGACCTTGATCGCTGCTGGTTGGAAATAAACTAGGAGAATGTAGGTCCTCAAAAGCAGGAGTTGTGTGTCCGTGGTTGTTATCTATACTTGTTTATCAACTTGGAGATCCACAATCAATCCTTCAGGTTCATATTCAGAGTTCCAAACATCTCTATAAGGACAATACTGAACCTCAAGAATGGTGGGTGTGAGGTACACATGCGTGTGCGTGTGTGTGTGTGTGTGTGTGTGTGATAGAAAGAGACAGACAGACAGACAGAGACAGAGAGAGAGACAGAGAGAGACAGAGACAGAGAGATTATTGCCAGAAGAGAAAACATACCACTCCATGTTGTGAAGAGGGAAGCCTATAAACTATCAAGTAACATTTAGTAGTTTATGGTTTAAACTCTGCTGGTAGGAATGTGAATTAGTATAGCTGCTATGGAAAACAGCACAGAGGTTTCTCCCAAAATCAAAAGTAGAATTGCCCATGATCTAGCACTGCAGTATATTCAAAGGAAATGAAATTTGTACCCAATAGTGATGCCTGTTCATTGCAGGTACTATTCATAATAGATAGGATATGAAATCAATCCAAATGTCTATCAACAGATGAATAAAAAGCCAAACTATGGTACAGGAAACACACACAATCCAGCCTTTAAACAAGGAAATCCTGCCATTTGTGAAAATGTGGATAAAACTAGAAGACATTATGCTAAGTAAAATAAGCCAGACACAGAAAGACAAACCGTGCGTGATCTCATTTATGTGTGGAATCTAAAATAGGCACGGGTGCAGAAGCAGAGTTAAAGGATGGTGAGCAGAGGCTTGAGGGAAAGGGGAAGTGAGGAGATGCTTGTGGAAGGACGAAAACTTTCATTATGCAGGGTGGCTATCTTCTGGAGACCTAACACATAGGGTGGTGACTCCAGTTAACACACTACATTATAACTTGAAGTTACCTAGGAAGTTAGATTCAATTGTTCTACACACACACATATACACATACACACACACACACACACACACTCCTCACATACACACATGCACATACTCACACGTACACATTCACATGTGCACACAAACACACACACACACTCACACACACACAAATGATATCCAAATATGATGATGATGTGTGTAGGTATTATTTTAGTATGTACAAATATGTGTGTGTCAAAGTATTGTGTTGTATACTTTAAGCATAGACATTGTTAAACATAGACATTTTTATTTATCAGCTATATCTGAAGCTGGGGACAGGATGGGAGGGTGGCAAAGAAAGCACAGTAGTTTTAAAACACTGGTAGCCAAATCAGAAGCAGAACTGGCCTTGGAACTGGTTGCCGTAGGCAACATAATGCAATCTAGTCCCTAAGTCCTTGGCATGTGTGTGGCAAACCGTCCTTGGGCTTCACAGCCTGAGGCGCATCTGAGTCAGGAGCACAGGCACACAGCAGAGAACAACCTGTTCTCAAAGAGCCCTGTTAGCTCCAGGACAGGGTGCTCAGGGCAGAGCCCTTCTTGAAGAAAGAGGAAGGCAGAGACTGAGAAGGGAAAAGACACAGCAGATGTGGACCATGCTAGAATATCGTTGGGGGGTGAGGGGGGGGCAGGCAGAGCTTGAAACAATTCTGATGAGAAATCAGACTGCTTGTTGTTGACATAAGACCATAACAGTCACATTGTGGGGTCTCTGCCTGGGTCACCCCTTGTCCATCTATTCTCTATTTAAAAGTAAGTAGTGGTCAGTGTGAGAGTCTGATGTGTAATGGTTGGTGGGCCTCCTTTTAACAACTTACTTTTCTATAAAGAAGCAATGCAAACCAGTGTGCTAACCAGTGTATTCTTACACCAGTGTGCTAACCAGTGTGCTCTTACCCCCCTATTCTCAGACCCTTAGTTTACCCTTCTTCACCTCTCAACACTAGGAGAAAAATCAGAGGAAGGGAGGTATGTGTGTGTGAGAGAGACAGAGGTGGGGGGAGAGATAAATGTCTTCCCATTTCCTACCCCAAACATATCACATGGAAAGAATTTACTCTAGGCCTTCTCCTGAGATGGGCAAGGCAAGGCTTCCCAATTTCTAACTCAACTGTCTTCAGCCATACTCCAAGTATGGCTACTGTGTCTCCCTCCACAGCTCGACAGGAAAGTAGAAAAGTTAGGAGACAGCAACAGGAGACTATTCCAGAAAACAGGCAAATAATCTACTATCCTTGCTAACTCCTTCCATGAGGTCTCATCCAGCTTGGGGGACAAGGCTGACATGGGAAGTAGATTATCCTGGTAACCGCATAAGTCACAAGTTGTTAGAACCCCACCAGCAACCTCTGATGGGGCACTTTACCCCCTCTGACAAAATTGAGGAGAAAGGAAAAAGAAAACCCAGCTCTATCCTTCTAGGGACTCATGAAAGCAAAAGTCTCTGCAAACACTGTTGGAAAGGGCACGTGAGGCATCAGCCCTTGTTTCCCAAGCATCATGTCCTCTGTATCCCAGCACCTCTCCAGGATGCATGCATCATAGTCCCAGGAGGCTTAGCTATTGGACCGGAGCATGGTTGGGACAGGGAGGAAGGAGGAGCCAAAAGGAATGACTTCTACAGACATGCTGGAGCATTCTGTTTATAAAGAATGCACACAGGTATAGGTTAACACCCTCAAATGCCTGCTCCCATTGCTGTCTGCAATTGGGGCCTGTTTCCTTCAGCTTCCTGTTGCTCAGTTGACAGTAGCATACACTGCTTTTGAAGCCAGTTAGAACATGTCTCAGGGGAGCTGAGAGAGGGTGGCTCTGACAAGGGCCAGAAGAAGTCTGTGGCAGGCATGCCTGGGGCTATAACTTAGCCCTGGGGTTCATTGCATTTTATGAAGGGGTCTGCAACTGAGCCCTCAAAGTGGCATTTGAACTGCCATTACTTCCTCCAGAGTCTTTATGCTGTGTCATAAAGAGCCACCCTGATCCATACTGCACTGCCTACTGTTTCAGAAAAGTCTGCTGCTGGGTCCACAGGGGCTCATTGTGATTCAGGTCAGCCAGGCAGGTCATTTCTGTCCATCTGTCAGATAAGATTCTTCAGCAGGCCCATGTGACAGAGTCTGTCTCTTTTGCTAGAACAGGATGCACCAAAACCCCTCCCTCTTCGGAACAGAAAGGAGGTCCTCAAGTAACTTGGCCACCCTTCCTCCTGCACAGTTCCATGCTTGATGGCAACCATTTCTCCTAGAAAAGCAGGTTCTATTCTTCCCAAGAGTGACACCATTTTTTTTTCTTTCCTTGTAATGATGACAGCCAGAAGCACTTACAGAGGCTTCTGGTCAGGGCCAAGCTGCTTTCTGGCAGTTTTTCTGTCCTGTGTTTTTACTATGTAATCCTCACCCAGGCTTAATAGGTATTCTTAAGGCAGAGGCCAAAGTGCAGCCCAAGAGTATTTATATTTCACACATAATTTCACAATGTATCTATGATCAAGGAGCCCCTGAGATCAAGAGCCATGATGTTCCAGGGTTTCTGCTAGGCAGGATGACTGGTCCATGAGAAAAGAACTGGATAAGAATAACAGGGAAAGGTTCCTCTTGAGACCCCATGTACATATGCTATGGGCAAAGCTGACCATGTTTACCATTTTCTTGTTGCTGTGACAGTCCTGTAGATTGAAAAGGTCCTTTGGGGAAAAGACTAGGTGCTGTGTCAACCAGCCCTTCAGGAGATGGAGATATTGCAGAATCCCTTCCGATGGGTTTATCCAAATGTACCCTGCCTATCCTCTGTACAATTCATTAGTTTGGAGTAGCACTGACCCCAGCATCTACAGGCTACTAGACATTGCAGGTGGCTTTGCTACAGGCAGCCCAGGAATCTCATTGTGGGAGGCAGAGCTTGGCTGGTGAGGAGGAGTTACTTTGTTCCTCTATATGTGGTCCATGCACATCTGCATTATCAGTGCAGAAGTCCAAGCCTTTTTGCTCTCTTTAATCCAGGTGTTTGGTTTGACAGCATCTCCTGGTGACTCCTTCACACTGAATGTTGGGAGGTATAGCTGTCCTCAAAGTGTTATGAATTGGAGAACTGCTGAGACATACGTACTAGGCCCTCCCTCCAGCTCTAAGATCAAGGTCAAGGATGGGGCAGGAGGTTGGTTCATGATAAATTCCCAGGGGCTGTTGGGACTGGTACCCGGGAGCCCACCTTGAGATTCATCACTGTTAGTTTAGAGGCTTTTCTCAGCCCTGCTGTATACTGTCACCATCCAAGAATGATTTTACATGTATTTATTGTATGTGTGCTACAACTCACATGTAAAAGTCAGAGGACACATTGCAGAAGTCAGTCCTCTCTCCTTCCACCATGTGAATCCCAGGGATCAAATTCAGGTCGTCAGGCTTGCCCAAAAGCTGGTGAGCCATCTCCCCAGCCCTATCCAGGAATTTTTTAAATTACTGATGCATGAGTTCCCTCTTCAAGCTCTGGTCTGGGCCAATCCTAGATGCACATCTTGAGATCTAGAAGCTCCCTAAGTGAGTTTAATGTACAGGTCAAGACGGACAATCATTTCTTCTAGAAGCAGACAACTGATGCAAATTCTCACTGGTAGCCTGAGAAAGGTCACTTCACCTCTTCAAGCTTAAATTCCTTGAAGTAAAAAGTGGGTGAAGATTCCTAAATAATTAATGATACAATGAGAGCAAATCACATATTCAATTCTTGTTCACCTACCATGCCTGGACATGGTCTTCATTAAGAGCCCTGGCTCCACACTGACTCTTGACCTCTGACCCCCAGATTCTGTCCACTCTACTTTTTTTCTGTTTTGTTTTGCTTTTTGAGACAGAGCTTCACATATCCTTGTATCTAACTCCATTTAATGAAGAATGATCTTGGACTTCTAACCCTCTCCCCTATCCTCTCCCGGTGAGGGGTTACAAGCATAGACCACCACATCCACTTTAATCTTGTTCTGAGGATGGAACCCAGAACTGTACAAATTGTACAAACTAGATTACATCCTTAGCCCTCCATATGTTGTTGTTGCTGCTGCTGCTGCTGATCATGATGATGACGATGATGATGATATGATGATTCTGGCTTGCTTTATTCCTGGCCTCCTTTCAGGTATTAGGGCTACAAAAGTAGAAAGATGGACATGGCCCATTAAGGTGCTTAAGCTAATCAAGAAGCTCAAACTGGACCAGAAAAATAGGGACAGCATAGAATTAAAGTTTTAAACTTGAGACATTCTAAGGAGACGAGAAGCTGAATTCTAATGATAGTAGGAATAAGGCATTTTACATGGGTGGTCACATTAAAGAAGGCTTTTCTTCTACCTGAACCCCTGGGAAATAGAGGAGTCCTCTCAACCCAGTGGCTCCTTTGAGGGCCGGCCTTATTAGTGAAGGACATAGGTCATACTCAAAGCTGCATCTTCCAGGCTGGCTGCAGGCAAGTGTCCCCTAGCAATAAGGGTAGAAGAGACTGATGGGAAAGTGTGAGTCTCTAAAACACTGACATGGGCTACAAACCATAACCAGACCAGAATGGTCCAACCTTTTCTGAGGAAAACCTGCTAAAGCCATTGCCCTATAAGGCACCTCACATGCTCTGTCAGTACAATTACATCAAGGCACAGGGCTGTGGTGATTTGAATAAGAAATGTTCCTCACTCCCTAGGCTCGTGTATTTGAATACTTAATCATCAGAGAGTGACATTACTTGAGAAGAATTAGTAAGTGTGGCCTTGTTGGAAGAAGTGTGCTACTGTGGGTAGGCTTTGGGGTTTCAAAAGCCCAAGCCAGACACTCTCTCCTCTCTCCTCTTTCTCTCTCTCTCTCTCTCTCTCTCTCTCTCTCTCTCTCTCTCTCTCTCTCTCTCTTTCTCTCTCCCAACTGCCTGAAGATCTGGACGAAGAACTTTAAGCCATATCTCCAGCACCATGTCTACCTGTGTACCACCGTGCTCCCCGTGCTCCCCACCATGATAATAATAAACTAAATGTCTGAAGTTGCAAGCAAGTCCCAATTAAATAGTTCTCTTGTAAGAGTTGTCTTGGTCTTGGTGTCTCTTCAAAGCAACCGAGTACTGACAAAGACAAAGGCTAAGAACACAGCAAGGAGGAAATGGGGAGTAAGACCCCCACCACAATTCAAGGCCCCCAAACGAGCAGAGATCTGAGAAGAGGGGTGGGCTCATAGAAAGAGACAAAGCCTTGCTTTTCCAACTTGACCTTAGCCATTTCCAAGTCAGCTTGATCATGACACTTGATTCTGCAGCCAGTCCATCTATTTAAGCATATCTACCCAAAGCTTCAAGCCCAATAATGACTGGATAGTGAGAAGCGAAGATCCAGGACCCAGAGTGAGGACACTAATGTGATCTACAGAAATGATTAGAGGCCCCAAAACATCAAACTCTACCAATAAACAAAACCGCAGAGTAAGAACAAGAATTGCCTTCTGCCTGCCTGAAACCCCTATATGCATCAAAATGGTCCCTCTCCCTAGGAGTCCAGAGCCCTCTATAAACAGAGACTGTTGAGCAGATAAGGAGCCCCATATGTTGTGCATCTTATCAGAAGACTCTCAATTGTGTTGAAGCTCCTAAGACTGTTATGTTCTTCCAAGCATCTGAAGTTGGAGCATCCAAGTCTACACTGCAAGCAAAGCATACTCATCTAGCTGCTCTAGAAAACTTCATCTGCCCATCTCCACCTACTTGCCTTGATGAGCGCCTCCTTCATCTGTCCATGAACCTTGTCTAGGAGGATGGTATGGAAATGGAGTACGTGTGCTCCATTGTATCTCCATGGAGGTGTCAGCAGGCAAGTCTTTTCCTGGTGTCCATTTCATGCAGCCCTGCCGCCAGGCTTTCTGTGTTTCTTGACCTTGTCCTACCACATCCTACCTTCATGTACCAAGATAAGGAACGTGGTTGCTTTGAACATTCATCACCTGCCATTTGTCTTCAATGTATCATCTCACTTCATCAAACCCATCACAACCGTATATGGTAGATATAAATATGCCAAACTTCTCAGTGAAAAAACTGATGTATTAGAGAGATCAAGCATTTCACCCAAGCTAGAGCAAAGTCAGCACTTGAACTCCAGACACAAACGTAGCTGTCACTGGGTCTGCCACACTCCTTTCACCTAGGTCCAATCTGTTCATCCCCACCTCAAAGCTTCTGTAATACTGTGGGCCAGGAAATCAGAGGTCAGACCATGGATATATAGCCTACCCTCTCCAGTGAGCTTGATCTTTTGGACCCCAGTCCTACTTGAAACACAAGTTGGTTCAGCATCAATTTTGACCTTGAGGTGTAGCCCTAGTTCAAATAAGGCTACATTTCCTGACAGACCCAGATAGATTTTTGTCAAGGCATCAGAACAAAGCTGTCCTGCTAATCCCTCAGCGAAGGTGCAAATTGCTAACCTGATTTGAATATGTCTCCAGCTTGCTTGGGTCCTGTCAAAAGGTTTTGATACAGAGCTGAAGAATAATGAATAATAGATTCTGATATGGGCTCTACTCATATTTGAGCTTGAAATGAATTCCGAGTGGTCTGTTGTGGGAGCCAATTTTGGTGTTTTCAAATGGAGTTGGCAAGCAAAGCAAGAGCAAGACAGAAATGAAGCAATAAAATCAAAAGCAGATTAATTAAAGCCCCAGAGTTAGCTGCAGAATGGTGACAAAGGAAGATGGCAAATAATGCTTTCTCCAAGAAAGACAAGTTGGGGTATTTTTATATAAGTTTCTAGAAAAATAATTTAATTTCGACATCATCTCCACAAATCAAGTCGGCTTGTCTTTCTCCGTGGAGAGTAAAGATTGCCCTTCTTCTGGCCAGAGGGGAAGCTCATTTCCCCTTTCCTTATCATTTGTTAGAAATCAAAATATTGTTTCAAATGGATGTGTTTAATATTTCAGACTCTGTAATGTGTCCAGCACAAAAGGGCAACTGTGGTAAGCAGGGAACAGAGGTTAGACAGATGAGAAATGACCAAAGGCTTTCTCCAATCCATAACTCCTGGTCCTCTGAGGCTTGGCTGATTGGCTTCCACTCAATCTTGAATTCTCTCCACCCCAAGAATGAGGAAACTAAGACTGAGACTCCCTCCCCTTCTCAAAGTGCAAACACATCCAACAATACCGACTGTAACCCCTACTGAGCAGGAAGTTAGATGAGGACAATATACTGAACTCCTCTTAGTAGATGAGGACAGTACACTTAGTTTATATTCATTAAGAATATGGCCCAAATTAATGGGGTTTTTTTTCCTTTAAGTAATCTTATTTTTGTGTGCATATATTTGCATGTGAGAATACATGGGGTGCACATGTGTATACAAGGTACATTGTGTAAAGGTACATGTGTGTACAAGTGTACACACAGGGGAGCCAGAGGTCAACGTCAAGTCCTCCTCAATCACTCCCTGTCTTACTTTCTAAAAATTTTTTATTTAATCTTTTACTTATTTATTTACTTTTTACATTCCAAATTTTATTCCCCTCCTGGTCCACGCTCCAACTGTTCTACAGCCCACACCTCCTCCCCAACCCCATGTTACCACGAGGATGTCCCCACCACTCATCCCCCACCTCCACCCCACCAGACCTCTAAACTCCCTGGGGCCTCCAGTTTCTTGAGGGTTAGGTGCATCTTCTCTGACTAAACCCAGACCTGGCAGTCCTCTGCTGTATATGTGTGGGGGCCTCATATCAGCTGGTGTATGTTGCCTGGTTGGTGATGCAGTGTTTGAGAGATCTCTGGGGTCTATGTTAATTAAGACTGCTGGTCGTCCTACAGAGTTGCCCTCCTCCTCAGCTTCTTCTGGCTTTTTCCTAATTCAATCACAGGAGTCAGCAGGTTCTGTCCATTGGTTGGGTGAAAATATCTGCATCTGACTCTTTCAGCTGCTTGTTGGGTCTTTCAGAGGGCAAAAGCAATCACAAGAAGGGGAGGGAAGGAGGGAGGGATGGAGGGATTTACCTGGGAGGGAAAGTAGAGGGGGGAGTGAACCTGATCTAGTATTGGGTGAGGGAAAAGGGCTGAAGCCCTGACAGCAAAAAGAATGGAAACAGGCAACCTCTGGAGGTAGGAGGTTGGGGGGACCCTCCAGAATGTGCCAGAGACCTGGGAGGTGAGAGACTCTCAGGACTCAAAGGGAAAGACCTTAGCTGAAATGCCCTACAATGGAGAGAAGGAATTTGTAGATCCCATTCCAGTAGAAAGACAGGGCATCAAGTGAGGGAAGGGGTTGCCATCCCACAGTCAAAACTCTGACCCACAATTTTTCCTGTCTGAAAGAATTGCAGGGATGGAAATAGAGCCACCCTACCACACTATGCCTCAAACCCCATTCCTTGCACTGAATACCTGATGAAAAGCCAAAGCTCATGCACCTTCCACTCTAGACTACTCCGGAACAGTAAGATGAAATTCCTCCACTGTATCAATTTGGCAAGTTTGAAATTCAGAGTGTCAAGTTTACCTATAATGAGAGACACCTCTACTGACCCAGATGACAGGTTTAGCCTGAGGGATGGTGACAAAGCAGCTAACTCAATTACCAAGTGTTTGGGACGTGTGAAGCGCTGTGCGAATGCTAAGCAATAACATTATGACTTCATCTGAAAGATGTGCGCATCACCCAGGAGCATCAGTAAGTCAGGAACATAATTTGCAATAAGTCATCATTAATTAACGCTAAATTGCCGGGCTCTTCCTGGGGAAGCAGTGTATTAAACTGACATTGGTATGTGAGGAGTTCATTACGGCTAATGCTGTGAGAACACAAACCGAAGGACTAAATAGTGGATTAGAAGGTGTTTGTGTCCAAACACCTCCATGCCAGCTCCACGCCTGCCACACTCCAGCGGAGATACTTGCTTGTTGCTAAGGAGGATCATGGGAGACTAGGAAACTGAGGAGGAGGCTCTCACAATGAGGAATAACAGGGTACACGGAAGTACACGCCTGAGCCAGCACTTGGGCCACACAGACAGGGAAGTGCCAGTGGCAGTGGTGGTCACCTAAGGCAGAGGGGAGGGTGATGCCTACCTCAGGTGAGTCTGTTTTCCATCTATTCCCTCTGCCAGGATCTTGCCTACTATTATAAAACAATTTGTTTCAGACTTAAAGTAGTGTGATCTTAACATACATTCATTAAGCTCATGGCCATCAGCGTAGACCTAAGTAATAAAATCATTAATCTACATACACTAATATATGCATGTATTTACATATATATCTTGTTACAAAACAAACAAAGTTGCCCACAGCACACAAACTGAGTCTCCAACATTCATTGTAATAAAGACGCAAAGGCCCCTGAACCATAAGCATTGAAACACTACACTATGGCTACACTCCAGAATACTGCCTTTATTTCCCCAAGGTAGAAGGTCTGGTAGCAAATACATTTTTTTTCTAAACTTCTTTATTAGATTGTAAGTGCTGATCAAAAAGGAAAAACTTTTTTTCTCCAGTACTAACAAAACATTAGCATAAAGACAAAGAGTGTGATGGCTAAGGAGATATGCTGTTTGATATGAATTCCTTCACTCACTCAGCACTAGCCTCCATGACAGAAAAAAATGATCAAGAGAAAAAGACACACACAGACACACCAATAGCACTTGTGCTAGCTGCAGAGACAGCCAAGTATACCAAGGAGCAAACAGATATAAACAGTAGAGGGAAGGAGTATCCAGGGCTGTGTAGAGTAATAGCTTAGACAGGCAAAGGTGGGGGCTGGGAATGCCTCAGGAAAAGACACAAGGAGGCTGAAGGTTGTCTGGGAATCAAGGCCAAGGCTATTCCAAACAAGAAGAAACTGAAGCAGAGACTGGAAGGCCCAGCTCCTTCTATACCTTGAGCAAGTGAAGCAGCAGGAAACCCTCTCAATTACCTGACAAGATTGGCCACTGTAATATCATATCAGAGCTAACCACTCTGCTTCCTCTCATAGAATGGCTTAAGAACCACCTGTCCTGAGCCTGAAAACTCAAGTGTAAAGCCAGCCACTTGGAGGCTAGCTAGAGCTACAGAGAAAAGGACCTGGGAAAGGAGTGGAAAGTAGCAAACACTGCAGACACGGACAGACTCGGGAAGCTATGCACTTCCAAAGCAAGGCAGATAGAAGAAGATGGCTTCCTGGGACCCAGTTCTAGATTTCAAGAGGCTCTGATCTTCTGATGGGCCTTGAGTTCTGTGCAGGAACTTTCCTTTGAGTAAAGTTTTCTTAGTTTCAGACAGCTAGATAGCTAAGCATGTTAGCTAGTTCCTATAATCTCAGCACTCGGGAGGCTGAGGCAGTGGAATTATCTTAAATTCAAGGCAGTGTGGGCTACATAATAAATTCCAAGCCTGGTCTATAGAGTGAGAGCCTGCATCTAATAAATACACACACAGAGACACAAACACACTCAGGAGAGACAGACAGACAGACAGACACACACACACACAGATACACAAACACACTCGCGAGAGACAAATAGAGACAAAGATACATACAGACACACACACACACACACACAGGAGAGAGACAAACAGATACATACATACACACAAAGAGAGAAAGACAGACAGACAGAGACACAGACACACACAAACACAGACACACATACACACAGGAGAGAGACAGACACACAGAAAGAGAGAAATACAGACAGACAGAAACACACAGACACACATAAACACAGACACACACAGGAGAGACAGACAGAGAAACAGACACATACAGGGGAGACACACAGAAAAACAGACACACAGACACTCACAAGGGGAACAGACAGACAGATAGATAGACAGAGAAACACAGACACCCACAGGGAGACAGACAGACAAAGAAAAAGACACACACACAGGGAAGAGAGACACACACATGGGGAAGACAGACAGACACACACACACACACAAACAGGAAAGAGAGACAGACACACACATAGAGAGAGATACAGACAGGGACACACACAAACACAGACACACATGGGAGAGACAGACAGAGACAGACACACACAGGGGAGAGATAGACAGACAGAAATACAGAAACACAGAAACACAGGCACACACACACACACACAGACACTCATGGTGTGGGGAGGGGTGGGGAGGAAGCTGGTACTATCACAGACCAACATAGGCTGCCCACTCCAGTGGTGATTTTAAAGTCATCCTGTTAATCACCTGAAAGAAGTCAGGAGACGGCAAGCAACTGATTGGATTAGGGACAAAGGGGCTGGGTTCACCATGAGGTCTCCTCCCCTACTCATCAGCTGTTCCTAGAGATAACATCTCAGAAGCCTTAGCGCTTCTCTGGAGAGAGACATGAGATAAATAGAAGGCATTGTTAGCCAGAATGTCTTTCTTCTTTATTAGAAAGCTATCAGAAAGGAATTCTCTCACAGGCCACCGGGAGCTGCAGTTCTGTCCCACAAGTAACCTTGAAAGTCAGACACAATGGCTTCCCTTTTCTCAATGCTTTCGTTACACATCAGTCCTCCGATGGCATGCTTAACCATTCAGGCTCCTTGTGTATGGAATGGAACCACCACACCCTGCTCTACTCAGGCCCATCTGGGTGGACCCTACCTTGTCTTGTCAACTAGGTGTCACCTGTTCTTCCAGCTGCTGAGTCCAAAGCTTCTGAAAACCCTTTGTTTTAAAAGAACAAAGGGAAAGATACACCTTTGCTGTAGAATTTCTCCACAATTCTGTGGTGATGACTCACTTGTGTGTCAATAAAACATTTCACAGTCAAATGATAACAGTCACATATTCATATGAATGGGTACACATGTGTATAGAAACGTGCATGAGCAGAAACATACTTCAGATGCGTATTGTCCGCCTGCAGAAGGACCTGAAGAACAGAAATGCAGGGCATGAGGAAGAAGAAGCTGCTGAAATAGGAGGTATGAGATACATCAGCTTTCTGCAAACTGAGGCAAAGAGGCAATGGGCAAAAATCAAGGTATAAGGTAATATTCAAATGCTTAAAAAATCTTTAAAAGAAGAGTCTGCCCTGAAGACAAAAGCAGGAGACTGCATTCAACTTGTCCTGACTATGGCCTCAATCCCTAGCTAAAGAACTTCTAATCCCTCTGTGGAATCTACTGGGGACTCAGGGCTTCGGCAAGTACTTAGTCTGACCTTGAGTTTGGTTGTTGCCAAACCTCCCAAATGCTCTCCAGACACTGGAGTCTGAATGATGCCCCAGTAAGACTCAAGTGTGATAGTCTTTTGCACCTAACTTTTCACCTCACGGATATTCTCCAAGACTGAGCCTTCTCTAGCACCACCAGCTGTCTGGGACCTGGAGGGGCTCAGCACCTCATGGCATGTGTTCAAAGTTATTATCTTTTAGAGTTAAAAAGGACATTCAATCAACAGACACATTCTCTACATATCCCAAGTTGAATGGTAAATGCGGGTGCTTGCTGTCCTTTTGGATTCTCTAGAATAAAGTTGTTCATTTGCATTTTATATGTGTTTATTGATATTATTAGCACTTAACCTGCCATATGGTATGGCTGACATACCCCACTTCTACCACAAACTCTCTGACTCAGGGACTGGGCTGCCCTTCCCACAGAAGCTATTCCCTATCTAATCCAGTCATTTTGGTTACCTCACATCTTTGTCTTCTTGGCTACTGTACTTGGTCTCCCTCTCTCTCCTCTTCCTTCCCCTCCCACTCTCCCCACATGATTCAGCTTAGTCCAAGTCATGTCCACTCTAGACTCTCCCAGATGTCCCTGTCTCTGCCTATGCTCTTGAGGGAATTGTAATCCAGCAACATGGCTGCTCTGTCAAGGGATCACATTCAAAGACCTAAGTCTGTGTAAACTGGCTGGAATGCAGACATGTCACACACCTTTAACCCCTCTGACTGGAACACAGACATATCTTAGTGCATGCCTTTAAGTTAAAGTTAGTTTGTAGAAGGAAGCAACCATGTTAGAAAGTGACGGCTAATGGAGGGGCAGACAAAGTGATGAATCAGAGAAAGATTTGACAGAATGAGTTAGAGATAAGATATGCCAACTCTCATGAGAACAGCACAGAAAAGAGAAGCTATTTAAAAGTAGTACAGGGAGAGAGAGTCAGTCAGTTGGGAGTCACTGTAGTGAGTACAGTACAGTAGAGTTGAGTTCCTATGTGAGTGCATGCAGTTCAGTGCAGGTCAGCAGAGGCAGTTAGACCAGAGAATGAGAAGGAGCTAGGAAAATAGAGCCAGAGTCAGCTTGAGACTAAGCATAGCAATTCAGTGAGAAACTGAGAGGAGCCCGATTGAATCAGTTATCTTGGAGAGGATTTTGAGCCAGAATGGCTGAGTTAGATCAGCCAAAAAGAGTTCAGAAAGAGCTAGAAAGGGTGAGTCTATTCAGCAGCAAACTTCTGAGATGACAAGTACATCTGGTGAATAAGTCACTTTTACAGCTCTCCCCTTTATTTTATAATAAACTTTTTCTTCCACCATAGCTAGGAGCAATCATGTATTTTCCTTTTTATTTATTTTATTTATTCACAATCCAACTGGCCAATTGGGAGAAACCACAACTACTCTCCTACTCACCCTCAATGCAGAAGGAGGCTAGTGCTTGGGCTTAAGTAATTTCTGCAGAGAGCTTCTTGATTCACCCATTCTAACCTCTGAGGTGACCCTGGGTCTGTACTTCAACATTTGTATTACCCAGATGCCCATGCAGCTGACATCTATTTCTGTGTACTAAATTGCCCTGTAGCTTGAAGACTCTGAAAGCAGCATGCACTTAGTAGCTCACAGTTTCTGTGAATCAGAAATCTAGTGGGTTTAGTTAATCATTTCTGCTTTGATGGTGTTTACAAGTTACATCCACAATGTTCACAGGACTACAGCCAACTCCAGGTTCAACTAGGGAATGTACACTTACCAAGCTACAATAGTTGGTCATTTGCAAAATTCTTTCCGAACAGCCTCTGTTCTCTCCTGGATATTGGCTAGAAGCCTCCTTGCCACATGAGTCTATTCATAAACAAACTACAACATGCTATTAACATCCATTTTCCATTAACATCAGTGAGGGAGGAGAGAAGGAGGAGGAGGATGAGGAGGAATAAGACAATTATGAGAAGGAGGAGGAGTAAGAGGAGGACAATGAGGTGGACAATAAGATGGAGGAGAAGGAGGAAGAGGAGGAAGAGACAATGACTACAAAGGAGAGGGAAGAATAATGAGAGAACTCTAGGTTTGACCCACTCTCACAAGGGGTGGGATCCCAGGAGACCAATCCTTATTTGGTCGCCTTAGAGACTGCCTCTCACTCACTACTTTCTTTTCCTATATTAGACAATGTCTTGCTCCATAGCCCTGGTTGTCTGGAGCTCACTATGCAGCCTGGGTTGACTGTGAATAGGCAGCAATCCTCCTGCCTCAACCTCCCTAGTGCTGGGATTCCAGGTAGAAACCATCCACCACATCCAGCTTTCACACTGCTTCATGGATTGCATGTTGAGAATTCTTCATCCAAAGATCTGTGAACCATTCTTTCAGATTTGGGAGAGTGTTATTGTTGTTGTTGTTGTTGTTATTGTTGTAGTTGTTGTAGTTGTTGTTGTGGCTGTTTTCTGATTTAGGGATATTTGCATTGAATTTTCTTGTTAACTGTCCTGAAACCCAAAATCCCAAATCTAAGAACATTTTCAGTGAACATGTTGGAACTTATAAAGTTTCCAATTTGAGAGCATTTGAGGGCAAAGGATTCCCAACTTCTCTACCTTCTTCATTTGAAAAATCCCAAACACAACAACTACCCTCAGCCTTGGCTTTCTGTCTCTGTGGGTGGCTGCTGGCACCACAGCCTGTGCTGGAAGGTGATACCAGGTAGTCTTGTCATATGTGACCTCCCTTGATGTCATTTATGTTAGGGGCAAATTGGGTTCCTGGGTTGGAGAATGGGTAAATCCTTGACATGTGCAGGTAAAGTGAACAGTCATGAAGTGGTGTGGTACAGTGAACTTCACACTCTAATGGAGTCCTGCTTGAACTGAAGTCATGAGACAGTGAAAATGAGTCACTGGCACAAACATCCCATCTAGAGAAAAGGTGCTCAGAGAGGTGCTAGGGCCAGGGTTAGAAGTCCTGGGGCCAAATGTATGGAACTAAAAAATATCATCCTGAGTGAGGTAACCCAATCACAAAAGAACACACATGGTATGCACTCACTGATAATTGGATATTAGCCCAAAAGCTCGTAATATCCAAGATACAACTCATAGACCAGATGAAGCTCATGAAGAAGGAAGACCAAAGTGTGGATGCTTTGGCCCTTCTTAGAAGGAGTAACAAAATAATCATGGGAGCAAATATGGAGACAAAGTGTGGGACAGAAACTAAAGGAGGGGCTGTCTGGAGACTGTTCCATCTGGGTATCCATCCCATGTGCAGTCACCAAAGGTAGATGATGATGTGGAAGTCAGGAAGTGCATTCTGACAGGAGCCTGACATAGCTGTCTCCTTAGAGGTCTGCCAGGGCCTGACATATTCAGAAGTGGATCCTCACAGCTAACCGTTGAACTGATCAAGGGGTTCTCAATGGAGGAGTGAGAGAGAAGACTGAAGGAGCTGAAAGGGTTTGTGGCCCCATGAGGAGAGCAAAAATACCAACCAACCAGTGCTCCCAGGGTCTAAACCACCAGCCTGGGAGCACACAGGGAGAAACCAATGGCTCCGGCTGAATATGTAGGGGAGGATGACAGTGTCAGGCATAGGTTGGTGAGGAAGTCCTTGGTCCAGTGAAGGCTGGAAACCCCAGTGTGGGGGAAATTGTGGGTGGGGAGATGGGAGTGGAGGAGGGGGGCATATCCTTAAAAAAAGCAGGAGGAGGGGGGCCCGGCTAGGGGGTTCCTGCGCGGGGGGGAAAGGGGATTACATCTGAAATGTAAATAAAATATCCAATAAAAAATAAAATAAAATGAAACACACTTGATCGTAAAAAAAAAAAAAAAGAAAAAAAGAAAGTCCTGGGGCCAGCACAGACTTATAGAGAAACACACAGCCTCATCTCCTGCCCATTCACCGTTGGCAAGGACTCCACTCTCTGCTTACACCAGCCTCTTTGGGTTTAGTTGTTCACTATCCATCTTTGGACCAAGTCCTTGTCTGTCTGCTGCTTTAGACAAACAGTTAATGTAGATTCAGTTTTACCCCACAATGTGACTTTTGGACATAGGAAGTAAAATGTGGATTCAAAGCAAGTCATGCTTGTGTGAAAAGCACAGATGGAATAAGATTCCTCCGCACAGGTCCGGATTGAGAATGTCATGAAAGCAATGGGAACTTGACTTACCCTAAATCAGACTGTGCAATGGTCATTAAACCTGCTACAAGGAGGTTAATATACTTAGGCCTCTTGACAAGAGCAACTTACAAAGTAAAGGGTATGATATTTTATTTACTGTTCCTCCCATCACTGTGACAAAATAATTGAGAAAAGACACATAAAACATGAAAGATTTTTCTTGGCTAATGGTATGCAGGAAAACAGGTCATCCTGGCAATAAAAGGTTGGTGGCATCTGGGAAAATCAGAAAACAGAGACAGTCAAAAAGTAGGAATGAGCTATAAACCTCAAGGTTACACCACAGTGATTCACTTCCATCAGCTGTGCCCTACCTCCTAAAGGTTCCAAGACCTCCAGATGAGACCCAGATGTTTGAACACATGAGCCTATGAAGGGCATTTCACAGTCAAACAGCAGCAGTCACATATTCATATGAATGTGTGCATATGTGTACACAAACATGCATGACCAGAAACATACTGCCTTAACTTAGTAGAACAAGACCCCAGCACCCAGCCACCTCCTCCCTTCTCCTAATACATCACAAGACAAGATGTATCCCATGAGTCAAGGCTCAAACAAATTTGTGTTCTAGAGCACATTTTCTGAGCACTTGACAGTCTGTCAATGGAGCATGCAAGTCAGAGAGTAGTTTACAGGATTCCCCCAGGCAGTTCACGTAAATATTGCAAACAGCAAGTTTCTACCGCCAACTCACTGCTGAAACCCAGAAGAATAAGGTTTTACAAGCTCACTTCCCAAAGGAAATCAGGCTGCAAATATAATGTGAGCGTTCCTGGGATGATGCCGTCCCCATCACAGATGTAACCTCAAGGAATTTGCCTTTTTCATGTAAATAATGATTTTTAAACTACAAAGGTAATATGTGCTCAGTGAGAGATTCCGAAAGACTCAGAGAAGGAAATAAAATGGCACAAGCAAAAGACAATTAAGATCTACATGTGAGATATATTCTTCTAATCTTGTTCCCACATGTGTGTATATAAGTATCCTTATATACATATTGCATATTCACATAAAAACAAGTACATGATTTATATGCATACATACTATGTAAATCTCCTTTACAAAGTTCTAGTAATACATTTGCAGTGCTTGCTTTTTTCCCTTCGAACTCTAGAGCACAGAAGATATGCTTTTCTTCTTATTGGTAATGACAAAATAACAGAAACAATTTAGGAGAAAGGTTTGTTTGGGTCTCCAGGATCAGGGGTGCAGTCCAATGTGGCCAGAAAGGTACGGAGACCCAATTGGCTCCATCCATATCGACAAGAGCATAAAGTATTATTCACATCAGTAAAGATCAAAAAGCAGGGAACAGGCTCAGAAACAGGGCCCCTGCACACAGCGACATTCCTTTCCATCCAGGCACCTCGACTCCCCAAAGCACACCTCCAGCTGAGAACCAAGTTTTCAAACACATGTGTCTGAGGTAAATATTTCACATTCAAACTATGACAGGAGGCAGGAGTGATTACTAATGAATACAGATTCATTTTTGATGAGACAGAAACATTCTGAAACATGACTGGATTGGTGAATACATAACTATGAATACACAAAATATAGAACACGTCAGATAGATGGGTTTGGTGTTGGTAAATTATACGTCAATAAAACTTATTTTAAAAATATCTTAGTGAGATATTACTGTATACAGATAGTTAATCGCTATATGGTAGTATGATTAGTATGTTTTGAATTAGTTTTTTAAAAAAAAAAAACCTTAAAACTTCAGGGTTGGACAGATGTATCATTGGGTAAGAATGCTTGTTGAACAACTATAAAAACATAGATTCAGGTCCTAATACCCATATTAAAAGCCCACAACTGTTCCATAACTCAGGCAAAAGCTTCCTGCTCTACCAGAGGCCACACATGTATTTAGAACCCCAGGTTCTATGATTCCACTCATAGACCACCAACACTTTCTCAGAAACAACCCAGGTTTCCCTCAACATCCCCTCTCTCCATATCCTGGCTCACAATTCTGGCAAAGCCTCCTGCTTTACTAGAGGCAGCATCAGCACCCAAAACCAAGAGGTCAAGCAGGCCACTAAAACTCCAGCTGAGGCACCCTATTGGGTCAGAGGACTTACTGGTCATCAGAACCACAGGTTACTCAGGCCAGAAAACCAGAGAGGAAACAGAAACCAAGGAGAAAGCACCCATTCAACAAAGACAAACTCAGAAATTGGCACCTAAATCTGTAATTACCCCAAAACCAAATTACTAGAGGGTTTCATAAGAACATAGCCAATAACAACCAAGCCAATATGGCACCACCAGAACTCAGCTGTCCTACTACTGAAAGGCCTAGATATTCCAAAATAGCTGAAGCTTGAGAAAAATGACCTTAAAATCAATTTATGGAAGATGATAGAGGTCCTTTAAAGAGGAAGTGAATAAATCTCTTAAGAAATCCAGGAAAACACAAACAGGTGAAGGGAATGAATGAAACAGTTCAAGACCTGAAAATGGAAACAGGAGCAATAAAGAAAACACAAACTGAGGGAATCCTAGAGATGGAAAATCTAGGTAAGAGAACAGAAACTACAGATTCAATAATCAACAATAGAAAACAGAAGATGGAAGAGAGAATCTCAGGTATTGAAGATACAATAGAAGATATTGTTATATTGGTTGAAAAAAATGTTAACTCTACAAATTCTCTCACACAAAACATCCAGAAAATTTTAGACACTATGAAAAGACCAAACTTAAGAATAATAAGAATAGAGGATGGAGGGCCGGGCAGTGGTGGCGCACGCCTTTAATCCCAGCACTTGGGAGGCAGAGGCAGGTGGATTTCTGAGTTCGAGGCCAGCCTGGTCTACAGAGTGAGTTCCAGGACAGCCAGGGCCACACAGAGAAACCCTGTCTTGAAAAACCAAAAAAAAAAAAAAAGAATAGAGGATGGAGAAGATTTCTGTTTCAAAATCCCAGAAAATATTTCACCAAAATCATAGAAGAAAAATTTCTAACTTAAAGGAGATGACCTTAAAGTTACAGGAAGTTTACAGAACATTAAATAGATTGCACCAGCAAAGAAAGCGCCCCCATCATATAATAATTAAAACACTAAATGTAAAGAACAAAGAAAAAATATTAAAATCTGCAATCTAAGGCAGACCTATTAGAATTACACCCAACTTTTCAATGGATGCTCTAAAAGCCAGAAGGACCTGGCCATATGTCTTGCAGACTCTAAGAGACCACAGATGCCAGCCAAGACTTCTATACCCAGCAAAACTTTCAATCACCATAGATGGTGAAAACAAGATATTCTATTCATAAGTCAAATTTAAACAATATCTATCCACAAATCCAGCCCTATAGAAAGTACTAGAAGGAAAACTCCAGCCAAGGGGGCTAATATACCCATGAAAACACAGGAAACAAACAGTTTCACACCAACAAAACCAAAAAAAGCAAAGCACACACACACACCACCAGCACCACCACCATCACCACCACCACTACCAACAACAACAAAAACAATGACAAAATAACAGGAACTAACAATCATTGTTCATTAATATCTCTCAACATCAAATGAACTAAATTCCCCAATAAAAAGACACAGGCTAACAAAGTGGATAAGAAAACAGGATCTGTTCTTCTGCCTCATACAAGAAGCACACTTCAACATCAAAGATAGATATTACCGCAGAGTAAAGGGTTGGAAAAATATTTTCCATGGAAATGGACCCAAGAAACAGCTTGTGTAACTACTCTAGTATCTAAAAATATATACTTCCAACCAAAACTAATCAAGAGAAGAAGGACACTTCATATTTACCAGAGGGAAAAATTCACCTAGTTGACTTCTCAATTCTGAACATCGATGCCCAAAGCACAAGGGCATCCACATTTGTAAAATAAGCAGCTTGAATCACACATTGATCACACACCCCATCATCATCCATAAACAGGTTATCTAGACAGAAGCTAAGCAGAGAAATAATGGACTAGCAGACAGTATGACTCAAGTGGACATAACAGATATCTACAGAACATTTCACCCAAATACAAAAGAATATACATTTTTCTCAGCATCTCATGGAACATTCTCCAAAACTGACTACATACTCAGTCACAAAGGAAGTCTCAACAGATATAAGAAAACTGAAATACTTCCCAACCTCAACTCTTATCACACTACACACATTAAAGCTGGATTTCAACAAAAAATATTTCATATTAGTAACTTAACAGCACACTTGAAAGCTCCAGAACAAAAAGAAGCAAACACACTCAAAAGGAGTAGATAACAGGAAATAATCAAACTGAGGAATGAAATTAATAAAATAAAAACAAACAAACAAAAAAGATCAATATAAGAAATCAATGAAACGAGTTGGTTCATTGAGAAAAATCAACAAAATGGACAAGTTCCTATCTAAACTAACTAAAAAGTAGAGATTATTCAAACCAACAAAATCTGAAATAAAAAGATGACTATAACTACAAACACTGAGAAAAATCCAAAGAACCATTAGGTCATACTTCAAAAAGCTGTACTCCACAAAATTGGTAAATCAAAAAGAAATGAACAGTTTTCTTAATAGATATCACTCACCAAAGTTAAATTAAGCTCAGCAAAACAATCTAATTAGACCTATAACTCCTAAGGAAAGAGAAGCAGTCATTAAAAGTCTCCTAACTTAAAAAAAAATTTTTAATTAAAAAAAAAAAAGTCCAGGGCCAAATGATTTTAGCATCATAGAAATTTGACTTTTGAAAGAAGACTTAATACTAATTCTCCTCAAATTATTCCACAAAATAGAAACAGAGGATCTTGCCAACTTTATTTTATAAGGCCACAGTCATCCTGATACTCAAATCACACAAAGACTCAACAAAGAAAGAGAATTTCAGACCAATTTCCCTAGTGAACATTGACACAAAAATATTCAATAAAATACTTGGAAACCAAATCTAAGAACACATCAAAAACATCATTCACCATGATCAAGTTGGCAGAGATGCAAGGATGGTTCAAAGTATGAAAATCTGTCAATGCAATCCACCATATAAACAAACTGAAAGAAAAAAAGCACATGATCATCTCTTTAGATGCTGAAAAGCCTTTGACAAAATCCAACACCCCTTCATGATAGAAGTCTTAGAACAGGAGTACAAAGAATATGTCTGAGTATAATGAAGGCAATATACAGCAAGCCTATAGACAACATCTAATTAAATGGAGAGACACTCAAAGCAATTACACTAAAATTGGGATCAAGACAAGGCTATTCTCTCTCTGTGTATCTATTCAATATAAATATAGTATGTAAAGTTCTAGCTAGAACAATAAGACAACTAAAGGAGATCAAGAGGATACAAATTTGAATGGAAGAAACTGAAGTATCATTATTTCCCAATGATATGGTAATATACACAAGCAATCCCAAAAATTGTACCAGGGGATACCTTCAGAAAAGTGGCTGAATACAAGGTTAACTTAAAAAAAAAATTCCTTCCTATATACAAACAATAGACAGACTGGGAAAGAAATCAGGAAAACAACAACCTTCACATTAGCCACAAATAATATAAAATATCTTGGGGTAACTCTAACCAAACAAGTGAAAGACCTATCTGAGAATAACTTCAAGTCTTTGAAGAGAGAAATTGAAGAAGATATCAGAAGATGGAAAGTTTTCCATGCTCATGGATCAGTAGGATCAACATAGTAAAAATGGCCATCTTACCAAAAGCAATCTACAGATTCAACACCTTCCCCATCAAACTTCCAACACAATTCTTTACAGATCTTAAAATAACAATACTCAACTTCATATAAAATAAAACAGGATAGCTATAACAATCAAGTACAATAAAAGAACTTCCAGAGGTATTACCATACTTATTTTCAAACTGTATTACAGAGCTATAGTAATAAAAACTGCATGGTATTAGCATTAAAAAACAGACAGGTTGATCAATGAAATCAAATAGAAGAGCCAAATGTAAATCCACACACCTATAAACACCTGATATTTGATAAATAAGCCAGAAACATACAGTGGGGGCGGGGAAGCACCTTCAATAAATGGTGCTGGTCTGATATATCTACATGTAGAAGAATGCCATCATAAAACCAGATATACTGAACCTGATAGAAGAGAAAGTGGGAAATAGCCTTGAACACATTGGCACAGGACACAAATTCCCAAACAGAACACAGTGTTCTATTAACTAGTATCAATTAATAAATGAAACCTCATGAAACTGAAAAGCTTCTATAAGACAAAGGAAACCATCAATAGGACAAAATGGCAGCCTACAGGATGGGGAAGAATTTTCACCAATTCCACATCTGACAGAGGCAATACCCAAAACATATAGAGAATTCATGAAACTGGGCATTCACCAAATCCAATAATCCAATCAAAAATTGGGTACTGAACTGAGAATTCTCAACAGGAATCTCAAATGGCCAGTAAATACTTTTAAAATGTTCAACGTCCTTAGTTATCAGGGGAATGCAAATCAAAATGACTTTGAGATTCCATCGTTAGTCAGAATGATTGAGATCAGAGCCACAAGTGATAACTCATGCTGGTGAGGAGGTAGAGCAAGAGGAACACTCCTCCATTGCTGGACCATTCAAAATGTGTACAGCCACTTTGGAAATTAATATAGCAGTTTCTCAGAAAACTACCTTAAGATCCAGCTACACTACTCATGGGCATATACTGAAAAGACACTCCATCCTACCATAAGGACACTTGTTCAACTATGCTCATAGCAGCTTTATTCATAATAGCCAGAAATTGGAAACAATTTAAATGTCCAACAACTGAATATTGGTTGAAGGAGCTGTGGTACACAATGGAATATTACTCGGCTGTTAAAAAAAAGTAACATAAAATTTGCAGGCAAACCGATGGAACTAGAAAAAATTCATCCTGAGCGAGGTAACCCAGACCCAGAAAGACAAACGTGATACACACTCATCCATAAGTGGATGTTAGTAAAGGATAACCATGCTACAATCCACAGAATCAGAGAAATTAAGTAACAAGGAGGGCAGAAGGGAGGATGCATGGGTCTCCCTGGGAAGGTAAAATAGAATCGATTTTGAGGAGAATTGGGAGAAGGTAGAACAGGATAAAAACAGGAAGGATCGGGGAGGATGGAGAAAGAAAGTTCTTGAGAGACAACTGGAATTGGGGGGATTTTGGAGAAAAGTTAGAAACCAAGTGCAAGCCAGTCATGGTGGAGCATTCGGGTGGCAGAGGCAGAGAGGCAAAGAGGCAAAGAGGCAAAGAGGCAAAGAGGCAAAGAGGCAAAGAGGCAAAGAGGCAAAGAGGCAAAGAGGCAAAGAAAGAAGAGGCAAAAAGAGGCAGAGGCAGATCTCTGTGAGTTCAAGGCCAGACTGGTCTACAAAGCCAGTTGAAGACAGCCAGGGCTGGTTACATTGAAAAACTCTGTCTTGAAAAACAAAAACAAACAAACAAACAAACAAAAAGCAAGAAAAATAGGAAAGAAAAACCTAGTGCAATGGAAACTCCTAGGAATCTACAAGAGTGACCCTAATGAAGACTCCTAGTAATGAAGGATGTGGAGCCTGAACCAGCCATCTTCTGTAGCCAGGCAAAGCTTCCAATGGACAGATTGGGATACCAACCCAGCCACAAAACCTTGGACCTACAACTTGCCCTGCCTGAAAGATATGCTGAGGTAAAGGTGGAACAGAACTTGAGGGAGTGGCCAACCAACAACTGGTCCAGCTTGATACTCATTGATACTCACATCACAAGAAGGGATGCCACACCTGACACTGGTTGGAGGGCCAGGAATGAGAAACTGGATAGCCCAGAGATCTCAGATAGAAGTAAACACCATTGGAATAAAGCAAAAAATGATTCCTAATGATATTCTACTATACTCATAAACAGCCTAGCTTAATCATGATCAGAGAGGCTTCACCCAGCAACTGATGGGAGCAGATGCAGACCCAAACATTAGGTGAAACTTGGGGAATCCTGCAGAAGGCAGGGGAGAATTGTAGGAGCCAGAGTGGCTGAAGACATCACACAAAAACCCACAGAATCAGCTAACCAAGACTTGTAGGTTCAAAGAGACTGAACTGACAACCAGGAGACCCAACTGGGTCTGACCTGGGTCTTCTGATATGTATGGCTGTATAGCTTGGTGTACTTATGGGACTTCTAACAGACAGAGGAGGAACTGTCCCTGACTCTTCTCCCTAATTTTGAGACCCTTCCTACTGGGTTGCTTTATCTAACCTTAATATTAGGGCATATGCTTAATCTTGCTGCAACTTGATATGCCATGTTTGGTTGATATCCCAGGAGGTCTCCTTTTTCTGAAGGGAATTGGAAAGGAGTGGGTCTGGTGAAGAGGAGGAGGTGGCAGGAAAGGACTAGGCAAAGAAGGAAGGGAAACTGAGGTAGGGATGTAATATATAAGAAGAAAATTTTTTTAAAAAGTCAGATATGGCTATATATACCTTAACTCCAGTGCTGAGGATGACAAAGGCAGAGCCAGGGGGGCACTTTCTGGCCACTAACCTAACCTAGAAACAAATGTTAACCTGTAGGCTCAGTGGACAGAATCTATGTGAGGATAATAGAGTAGGACATACTGTGTCCTCACCTTGAATTATATGTACACAAGCATGTATACCCACACACGTGTGTGCATACAACACACACAAAAAAATTGAAAAAACTGACAATCTTTTTAAATGCTGAAGGAAAATGGGATAACTGGTACTCTGATAGATGCATAAAGTGGTTTAAATGGATTGAACCGGTTTGGTAATACCTTACGAAGTGGAACATACACCTACCAGACTGGCTGAAAACTCCCCTTTTGGATATTCACTCAAAGGAATAAATGCATATAACCATATAGAGTCAAAATCCACATGCACACATTCATAGCTGCTTTGTTCATGTGAATATGGGACCAGCAAAAAACACAAATGTTTATCAACAGGAGACAGCCCGAACACCCTTGATATAGTTCTTCAGTGGAATACTACGCAGTAACACAAAGGAGCTACAAACAAAAGCAATGGCATAGAGGAACTGCAAAACTCTTATGCTGCGTGAAAAAGCTATATAGAAAAGACAAATGCTGGCATTTTCCACGTTCATGAACTTCTAAAGGCCGAGAACATAATCTGTCACTATAGACCGTGGTTCAGTGGTCTCCTGGGTCTGAGAAAAACGAATGAGCACAAAGGTGCACAAGAGAGTATTGGAGAGTGATGGAGACGTCTGTCACCGAGGGCATGGTGGTTATGTGGCTAGGTGTGATTTTCTAAGCTTATCAAGTTATACGCCTAAAAAGATTAGTTTATTATATACGTGAGCTGAGCCTCAGTGGAGTTTAAGAAGAGAATAAAAACCATCACTCTACCCCTTAAAGTGGAAACAGTTTTGCCTGTAAATTGCTTCTCAAGAGAATTGAGCTTTTTATTAGTTTTATTTATTTAGTAGTATGTGAACATGTATGCCGGGCAACACACATGTCACAGAGCACGTGTGGAGGTCAGATCCCTCCACCAGTGTATCCCAGAGATCAAACTTGTGTTAGCAGGCTCAACAAGCGCTTTTACCCTCTTAGCCATCCTAATGGCCCTAGACTTGAGGTTTTCTTAAATGGAAAAAAAATGTTAGATTCTATTCATTTTCATGGGTCATTAAATATTTTCCAAAAGTATCTTAAATTGAATTTTATGCAGCAATACTATTCAACATTATGGATGACCCATAATTTAATTGGTCTGTGCATTATTGCTGAACACTCATTTTCTCCCTTCGTTTCTTCCTTTATTTACTTCCTTCTGCATTAAAAAAAAACTACAGTGAACGTCTGCACATATAAAACATTGTATCAGTCTTATAGTCAGAGGGATGAGTCAGAGACCTTTTCAAGACTCTCAATACATTCACGGTGGCTTCTGGAAGTTGATACTTCCCATTCTTAATGCTATAGCTATCTGTAACCCTTGGCCTGCTAAAGCATAGCTCCTCAAACTGTGTCTTGTGCATGTTGCCCCAAATACCTCAGCTCCGATTCCAAATGACTTCATCTAAGAAACTACAGTGATTTCACTGTATATCCAGGTTCCTTCTCTTGGAGAGATATAACAGGATCCCAGACCTTAGTAGACCCCCAGACCTTAGCCCAACTGACACCATGATAGAAGTACAATTCAGGCTTTGCAACCCAGAACAAAAGCAGCAACACCAGCCAAAACAAGCAAAGACCAGTTACTGAGTTATAAGCTACTACGTGGGTACTGGGAGCCAAATTTGGGTCCTCTGCAAGAGCAACAAGTGCTCTTAACTGCTGAGCTATCTCTCCAGCTCCAATGGAACTGTCTTCATTTTTTTTTTATTATCTATTATCAGTACATTAGTTGCATACTTATCTTTACATATCTATATCAATAGAAATTTGACCCACCAGCAGACATCCCATCCATGAGTTTAGAGTATGTACCAGGAGCCACTGGGAGAGGACAATCTTGGGCCTATTGCTGCAATCTCCACCTTCCCAGGGAAAGGGAGCTTCCTAATCCCTAGCTGTCACGATTTCGTAATGTGTTCTCCCTGCACTTACTGGCTCCCCACAGTGTCATCTCCCTAGCATGGTAGCCACAGTGCCCCAACTGCCTAGCTTGGCTTTGATCCTCCTGTTTCTCCTGAGCCACATGCAACACACCCTCCAAGTCACACTGATGACTGGTATGTTCTCACCTCTGGGCCCTTGATAATGTCTTTTCCAGCGTAAATCCTCTCCGTTGCCCTGCTGCCCTCACCTCCTGCCTTTGTGGGAACTTCACTCATGATTTGGGCTCCAATTCATGTGTGAGGCTCATCCTAGTCAGGCTTCATCATCAAAACACCTTTCTTAGCTGGCCATGGAGGTGCGTGACCAGGCTACCAGTGCTTGGGAGACTGAGGCAGGAGAACAATGAGTTTGAGACCATTTGAAAACAGAACCCTACTGAACTGTATTGCACTTCACTGGTCCTAGCCTGGGTGACAAGTGCTTGTATCCATGTGTCTCCTCCAGAGAACCTTCTCCACATGATACCATTCCCCTCCATCCTTCTCTTCCCTCCCATGTCCCTGTCATGCAGTCAGTGCAGCATGACTTGTGTGGAACTCGATTTTCTGAACCTGCTGTGGAAATGGAGGAGAAATGATGTGACCAAAAGCCTGGAACCATAGCAACCTGAAAGAGCAGAGGAAGAAAATCCTTAGGAAATGGAGTTCTCCCCCAGGGTTGATGTGATTAGCAAAAGGAAGGGATGCTGGATGATGGGTATCCCTGGAAATGATGCTCTCAAGAGAGGGGAAGAGAGACAGTGCACGAGCCAATGGTAAAACAAGAACATGGAAGAAAGGCATGCAGCTCAATTCTAAGCCAGGCTCCCAAGCACCAGGCATTGTCAGCAGCCTGCTACCATCCTGAGGAATTGTCCTGACCCCTGTACCCAGAGGCATAGCAACCAGCCAATTTAAACATCAGTAGGATAAGGCAGAGAGACAAATCCTTCCATGGTGCTGTCTGTTATAGCAGGAAAATGATGGAGATCGAAGAAGAATGGACTGGTAAAGCTGATCTGAATCCCTGTAAATACCCACAAGGCCAAAACTTCCAGGTGATGGAGAATGAGCAACCTCAGCCCTGCTCTCCCTGGGAAGCAGATTACAGAGTGAGAATTAAAAGGGGAGGGATTTGAACGGCTTTTTATAGCCCCAAATATTGCTTCTGACAGCAGCCTGTACAGCCTCCCTGGGCTAAGATGCCAGGAAGATGGATGGATTTGTCTTTCTGTTAAACACCATTACCCTGAGCACTGGGGAGAATGAAGAATGGGTTGTAGACTCACATCCCAGGTTCCATCTCTTTTCTCCTAATTAAGAAAAAAAAGCCGCAAAAATAGCTTCCACGTGTCCTCCTCCACTCCTCCCCCTCCAACCTCAGGGGAATATGGGTGGTCCACTAAATTACAAAGATGACCCCTTCACACCCACCAGCCCCAGGAGCTAAAGTTCAAAACCAGCCCATCAGCACCAGCAGGTCCTCTCTTAGTCAATAACCTACTTCAGGATCCATTAAGTCACTTGAAGGAGCCAGACCATCTTTAAACCCCAACAGCTGTTTCCATTAAGACAAATCCCAAGGGTCTGTTGTTTGCCACAGGGTACAAATGACTCTGCCTGTTAGTGGGACTCTCCATTGCCGCTTTTGTGATCTAAACCATCTGTAAACGTCACAACAGAGGACAAAAAACAAACAAAATCAGTGGTCCAACTTCCAGCTAAGGACAACCACAACAGGTGCAACCACTGTGTGTGAACACGGCAGAGAAAAATGTACAAATGGTTTATGTCAGGGATTAGAAGAACTGGTACAGAACTGGCAGAACTGGTACTGCCTGTTAGTGGGACTCTCCATTGCCGCTTTTGTGATCTAAAACATCTGTAAACGTCACAACAGAGGAAGAAAAACAAACAAAATCAGTGGTCCACAAAGTTACAGGACAAAAGTAGACTGTGTTTTTCTATGCCAGCAGAAAATAATTGGAAAGTAAAAATTTTAAATAGTTTCATTGATAGTGGTACCCGGGCCTAGAAAAGTTGTATAAGATGTTGAGAACAGTAGAATGCAACCTAAGTGATGTGTGTGTGTGTGTGTGTGTGTGTGTGTGTGTGTGTGTGTAAGACTAGACCTAAGTAGATGGAGTTAGCCTACATCCAGTGTCAGTAAAATAGCTGATCTCCCTAAACTAATCAACAGAATCAGCCTCAGGGGATTCTAGTCAAAATCCCATCAGGTTTTGTCTGTGGGCTGTTATGGTTTGAATCTGAAATGTCAAAGACCTATGTGGTCTAGAGTATTGTGGGGCCTTGTTGGAAGAAGTTAGGTCATTGGTGCTGTGAACTTAAAGAGGATGGCGAGATGCTGGCACTTTCTCTCTTCATTTCCAGCCCTGAGGCAGTGGCTTGGTTCCTGCTGTCATGTGCTGGCTCACCACTGGAACAAGACAAATAAACGCCCTCCCTTTACAGGTAGGTTTATCTCTGGTATTTGTTGCACTAATAGGAAGCTAGTATGTTGACAAACTGATTCAAAATTCAGAGGTAAAGTCCGAAGATCTAAAATGGTCCCAAAATTTGTGGGGAAAAATTTATTTAGGGAATTTATGCTAACTGATCTCAAGACATCCCAGAAAGCTCCTAGCATGTACTGACAGCAATTTAAATATGTAAATATTTTATTTATATCTAAATATCTAAAATATTTTTATTTGTTTCATTTATTTATTCATTTGTTTGTTTATTCTTGAGGCATAGTCTCACTATGTAGCCCTGGCTAGCCTGGAACTTACTGTGTAGTCCAGGCTATCCTCAAATTCACGAAGACCCACCTGCCTCTGCCTTCCAAGTGCTAGAATTAGAGGTGTGTACCATCATACCTGGCCTGAAGGAGATCAGAGACGTATAAACACAGCTCGCCTGTAAAGCTTTGAGAGGGGACGGTGAGATCTTTGTAACTGGGGAATAGGTAGAAACATCTTACAACACGAACAACACGAGCCACAAAAGAAGCAAATCAACAAATTGAACATCATCTCAAATGTGAACAGCTTTTTAAAAGTCATTACTAAAATATATGAAAAAGCAAACAGCAGACTGGGAAAAGATATTTACAATGTTCATAGGACGGCTCCAAATATGGAGCTATGAATTCATATCAGAAGAGGATTTATTAAGAAGATAAACTATGCATATATAATATATATATCACTGTATGTCATAAACACAATTTTTACTTCTCAACTCTAAAACAATTTAAATATAAGAAACTCCTTCAATGCTCTAGTGACAGGCGATGTAAGTAACCCTGTACTCAGAGCACAGCCATGATACAACCTGTCTTCTTGTCTCTTCTGGGCCATTCTGAGGTGAAATCCAGGGAACACCTCTTCTGTGAAGTACCCCCCAGCCCTCCCCTCACAACTCTCCAGTCAGGTACCTAGAATGTGTCCTACATTCTGGAGACAGAGTGGCACCAGTTGTCTGCTTCTCCATGTTGGAGGGTAGATATAGATAGAAGATTTCTTAACTAAAGCAACGTTTTCTAAGTCTCAGCACTGAGTACTGTGTGAATAATTTATAATCAAGGGGACTGGGAGAGGAGATGTGTAGCCACTACAGAGTAGGTAGCCGGGGACAGCCTCTCGGAGCAAAAGGTAGAAGGATACACAGGTAAGTGCCAAGGCCTTGCTGTTTGTGCATGACTCAGATTCATCTGTTAAAACCCTAATCTCAGCCTAGCCAGACGGACTTGACTAAATAAGGTCATAAGTCTAGTATGGCCAGTATGGCCTAGTATGGTCTAGTATGGCCAGTGCTCTTATGGGAAGAGACAGGAAACTCTCATGCCCTCTCTCCCCAGCTCCTGTCACCCTTTCTCCTCTCTGTTTTCCTCCTCCTGTCTCTCTTCTTCCTCCTCTGTTCACCTGTCCTCCTCCTCCTCCTCCTCCTCCTCCTCTTCCTTCTCCTCCTCTTCCTCCTTCTCCTCTTCCTGTTGCTCTTCCTCCTCCTCCTCTTGCTGCTCTTCCTCTTCTCTCTCTCCTCTCTCTCCCTTCTCCCTCCCTCTCCTCCCAACACTAGGTTGAGGACACAGTAAGAAGGTGGCCACGTATACGTTCAGAAGATCTCAAAGGCACCTTAATTCTTCAGAAGATTTCTCTCCAACTCAACTGAGAAAATAAAAGTCTGTTATCCAGCTCTCCATCTCTGGGAGCAGCTACAGTGGTCTTAGCTAACCAAACAGGCCAGAGAGTGAACTAAGTTCAATCAACAAGAGTGGGTAGTTATGTCAGAGGTCCACCAAGGTCACCACAGTCACAAACCTCACTCTTAAGTCATGGGTTTAACCCCTCTCATCTTCATTTTGCAGTTATGAAGCTGAGGTGATACATGGGTCAGCTCAGAGGACTAGGATGCCAACCCGGCGACAAGCCTTGAACTAAACTCTGCTCACAGGTGTCTGAATGATGAGGCTGGAGCAATCCCCTGGGAGCTGAAGCAGAATCTGAGGGGTCCTGCTTACCCCAGACTCCCATGAGACCAGGGTCACATCTGATTAGTCACGATCTCCCATTGCCTGAGAAGTGTCTGCCAGCAGAACAGACATCAGGCCCAGATTTGCTTATCAAGTGGCACAGGGCCAGAGGGCTCAGAAAGACACAAAGCAAAGCAGCCACCAAGCAGACAAAACAAATGGGAGGGATCACTGGAACAGAGCCACTCAGAGCCTCACACTGGTTACTTCATCATTAGATAACTCAAGAGACAGAAGAGCAAGAGCTCAGTAGGACTCAAGTCCAGGGGGTCTGGCTTTTTTTGGACTACTACCAAACACTGGGACCCCCAAAAAATAGGCATGGAAGAGCAGGGAGTGTGAGGGCTCTCAGCCAGGCAGAAGTCCAACTGAGAGCATCTTTAGGTGTTCCTGACTCTTAACCAGAGACACCCCAGACCTGTGCTGGAGCTAAGACTGGCCCAGAAAAGCTCATGAGTGGGAAACAGGGGCTGTGAAGAAAAGGGCCAGCCAGAACTGTCACCAGGGCTAATGAGTGCTACTCTAGCCCCGGCTCCTTTACCATTGCTGGCAGCAACTTAAAAACATGGAATCCCAGATATCACTCAGCCCCACCAAATTAGAATCTGTATTTTAAGAGTTCCTGCTTGTCCCAGTGAGACTGAGCAGCACTGGCCTCCAGCTTACTAATTACCTGGGGTGTGAGTGGGAGTCTGGAACATTTCAGGGAAAGGATGGAGTCAATGAGAGGGGGGAGATAAGGAAGAGAGTAGGGGCGTGTGCAATTGTGAGCAAAGTACAATGATATGTGTGCGGGCAATGTTTTTATGAAGCCCAATATTTTGTATACTAACTAAAATCATTAATTTCAAAAATAAACTAAGCAAATAGGTATAGTGACATATGCCGGTGATCCCAGCACTTAGCACTTTGAATGTGAAGTCAGGGCGGTGCCAGATTCAAGATGATCCAAGTCTGAGATTAGCCTGGACTACACCTGACCACATCTCAAACAAACAAAGGGCTTGAAAATAACAATGTTAATACCATTTGTATTTTGTCTCTCTAAGATATTATCATATACTTAACTCATTTGAACTTCCAAGAAACCTAAAATAGTCGTAGCAGTGAGTGGCCTAGAGAACACAATCAAACTTGGGGTGTGAAAAGGCTTTGGGGTCACAGTGGACTTGTGAAGCCACTGTCAAGAAAATGGGATTCAGAGATGTCTGTGATGGCTGTGAACGGCAGCTTTCACTTCATACACCTGCCCTCCCCCGCCACCTGTAATTGGAAAGTGTGGCCCGATGACAGCCAATCAATCATCAATCAGCTACACGGGTGTCTCTACAGCCGCCTAGAAAGAAAGTTTTGCTCAGTGGGGTGGTATCAAAATCTTAAATCTCAGAAATTTGAGATTAGAGGAAAAGAAAGTTCTGGGGTACATAAATAAACACAGCCACTTTGGGAGCAATATAGAAAATGTCTATTTGAATTTAAAAATGCATCTAATTTATCGCTCAATAATATTCTCCTTGACATTTTATATCACAAAAATTATCCAATTTTTTTGAAGCATTGCCTATAAACAAAACTTTGGAATTTGGAAATAACTTAAACACCCAGAGAAAAATGTAATATGTGGCACAATAGAATGCTAACTAGCAGTCTGAAACAATAAATTAGGAATACATGGATTAGTGTGGCTAGGTTTGAACCATACATAAAAATACAGGTTCCAGAATCATTCATCAAGAATGTTAATATTCAATATGGCGTTTGCATTTTTAGCAGTGTGGTGATTTCTAAGCTTAGCTAACCATCCCGCTGGCAAAGAAACAAAACATGCTAGATAAGGTATTTTTCAAAAGTGCCCAAATTAAACAATGAGCTTAGAGGGCCAGGCAGAAACTCCTGACGGGAAGTAAAGGCTGAAGCCGGGAGTTTCACAGAGCTACGCCCAACCGGAAGTAGAGGCTGAAGCACAAGCACAGAGCCTTGGACCTGCTTCTGTTTGAGTACATTTGCCTAACTGTGTAGATTTAAACTTCAATGTTCACAGCTTCACAGGTAGGAAGAGATGCCATAAACAAAGCTGAGGTCTATCATTTACAGACTATAAGTCCTTCCTGGACGTGACTTGCTCTTCCTAGCTCTCATTCCACTCCAATGATGCTTGTGTCTCACTTTTCACTAAAAAAATAAGCTACTGCACTGAATTCACAGTCAGTTTCAAAGCTAGCGATCACAGTTCCTCCAACTATGTTCCTTTACTTCCAGTTATTTTAGATACTTAGATTCTGTGTTTTCACAAAAACAAATCTTAGAATTAGCACCACACTTTCTACTGGGGGTAAAACAGAAATTTCATTAGTGATACATTGAATCTATTGACAATGAAGCACTTAAACAGCAAATGTCATTTGAACAACACTGAAACGTGATATATATCTTGAAATGATGGTTTCTATTAGGTGTTGAAAGATAGCCAGTCACCCAGAAGGCAAAAGGAATCACAACAGAAACCCAGAGACAAACTCAAACAGACCCACAGGGTTACAGGGAGGGAGATATAAAACAACTGGGTTTGAGAGTTCCTTTTATCAAGAAAGGTGAACTAGTTTTCACACAAATTACTTTTCTTATTGCTGTAATAAAATACCCAACAAAAGCAACTCGGAAGGAAGGGATTATTTGAGTTCATAACTTGAGTCAATCCACCATTGTAGGTAAGGCTTGGTAACAGGAGCTGGGGGTAACTGGTCATGTTGCATCTGCAGTTAGGAAACAGTAAAGATGAATGCTGGTACTCAGCTCACTTTCTCCTTTTGATTCTGCCCAAGACTCCAGCCTAGGGGATGGTGCCACCACATTCAGGATGAGTCTTCCCTCAGTCCAGTCTAGAAATGTCTTCACAGATATGCCCAGATCTTTGTCTCCTATGTGAGTCTAGAGCCTGTGAAGTAGACATGTGATATTAACCATCACACTCAACTTGAATGCAATGTCCTTCTTAATAACCATAGAAACATAGCCCATGTCTTGTCTTTCTGTCCTCCAATTTCTTGTCTTTAGTCTACTGGCATTTAGCCTCAGGGTAGTCAGAATTATGAAACTTCATATGAAATAAAAGAAGCAAAAAAAAATCATATAAAATTCTTTCTGTCCACAGAAACAGAACACTAGCTATTTATTGTAGAAGGAATGCTCAGTGCTTTTTCCAATTTTTTTCTCTTCTAAGAATGTCCTTAAAAGTAACCTAATTTTAGAACTGTGAAAAATGAAAGCGGGTAGTTATATAAGTAATGTGTGTGTTTGTGGCCAGAGGTACTAAGGAAAGAGATCCTTGAGCAGAGTATGGGATAAACACACATCACTTTTTCCTTTTCCTCTTATGATGTCCCAGAGATGACCTTCATCCTTTGGAACTACGTGGTGGTGCTGTAGGACATCAGGTAGGTGTGGGACATTATGAGTTTCCAAAGAATAGGAGAGGAGGCTTCTGAGAGACTTAGTTAAGGTTTTACTGGTGTGAACAGACACCATGACCAATGCAAGTCTTATAAAGGACAACAGTTAATTGGGGCTGGCTTACAGGTTCAAAGGTTCAGTCCATTATCAATAGCAGCATCCAGGCAAGCTTGGTGCAGGCAGAGCTGAGAGTTCTACATCTTCATCTGAAGGCTGCTATCAGTACTGACTTTCAGAAAGCTAGGATAAAAGTCTTAAAGCCCACGATCACAGTGACATGCCTACTCCAACAAGGCCACAGTTCCAAATAGTGCCACTCCCTAGGCCAAGCATATTTAAACCATAACAGAGACTGATAGTCTTGTTGATCCAAGAAAAGAAAAAAATGGAAAGAAGATAGCGCTCTCTCTCTCTCTCTCTCTTTCTCTCTCTTTCTCTCTCTCTGACAAAATATTTTATTGCTGCCATCCCTGTTGGTGGAACACTGGGGGCTGAGGGTTGGAATTATAGGGGGGGTCCACAGCATCTTCTGGAACAGGGTGATGGCCTCATCCACCTTCCTGAGTTCTGCCTCTGTCTGTTGCAACTTCAATTCATCTCCCTTCTGGACCTCAAGGGGCACCTTTGCTGAGTAGCCAGAAGCAGCACAGCGGTCTATAGCCACTGAGCAGTCACTGTGCCTCACTTCGCTTGGCCTGCAGCTTGCCCAACTCCCAGACTGGGTCCACTAGCTTCTACAGCTGCAGGTGGATGGAGCAGCGGTCTGAAGCCACAGCCACAGTGCAGCCCTGTGGTGCAGGAGCACCCAGAGCCAGGACAGCCACTACACCCACACTGGCCAGGGCTTGCACGTAGCCAAACACTGCCGAGGCCAAGGCACCTGTGACCTCATCAGCTACAAGAAGAAAACTCTTATGCTTTGTGAGCTGCACATGTGAAAGGCAGGCCCAAAGTAGCAATTGAAGACTTAAGAAGACCTGGCATTAAAACCACCAGCTACAAAAACTGAGATGAAACTTATATTTTGAGTCTGACTAAACTGATCATCACCTACTTTAACAAAAATCAACATTCATGTCATATTTTTTAGTGGGAGTTATAAGCTCATAATGCAACTTTCAAAGTGTTCAAGAAACAATCCAAAAGTACTCAGCACTCAGAGAACTATAAACACACAGCCAACACTAGGTAATGAGCAGGTTCTAAGATCAAAGGGACAGATGCTAGACTTAACAGACTGACTTTAAAGCAGTTATTATAGCCATGCTTTAAGATGTTAGGATGGTTCCTCCTGGATTTAAAAACAAAAATATTTTAAATCCCAGAAGAGACAAAAGATTATATAAAAGGAGCAAATGTAAATTTTGTAGCAAAAACAAATGTCTGAAATAAAACATTCTTGGACTGGCTCAATAGGATAATGGAGATGGCAGAAGAAAGGATCAGTGAACTTGAAGACAGATCAATAAAATCACCCAATCTGAGTAACAGATAGATCAAAAGAAAAAAGGGCTTCAAGGACCCATAGGAGAAATCAAAGGTTGCACCATTCGTGTCTTTAGAGTCTCAAAAGGGAAGAAAGAGATTGTACAGAACAAAATAATTGCACAGATAATGACTGAATTTTTCCCAGGTTTGATGAAAGACATAATTTTATAACTCAGGGAATTCAGCAAATCTAAAATAGGATAAACTCAAAGAAAGACCCACCTAGATATATAATCAAACAGCCAAAAGATAAAGACATAGACAAAGTCTAGATATCACCCAAAGGGGAAGAAATAGCATCAGGGAACCAAACTTCAGAATGTGAATTTCTCACTAGAAGCATGGAGGCCAGGAGACTGTGAGTGGAATCTTTAAAGTGCTGAAACAAAAGAGCTGTTGGCAGAATTGTGTATTCAGAAAAGACACTCAGGGGATTACAGTGAAATGAAGGCATGCTCAGATGAAGGGAAATGAGGAGAATTTCTCATCAGCAGATCTGTTCTAACAGAAGGGCTGCAGGGTGAAGGGCAAGAACAGCATAGAGATACAGAAAACATCAAGAAAAGAGCCTCAGAGACCTAAAAAAAACAGAGAACATAATGGGCTTGTGGGGTTTTTATCTTAGTAAGTTCTTTAATTTTGTTAAAAAGTAGTTATTGTATTATTGGATGAAGTTTTCACTATAGGTGGGCACAGCACATGCCAAGAGAGACATAACATGCATAATAGCTATTATGAAATAGGCAAGGAGTTTATATTGTTTCCACATTTTATTTGATGTGGTAAGTTCTTAATTCTAGTTAGATTTTAAAAGTTTATTTGTTTGCATTTAACTCCTAGAGTAGCCACTGAAAACAGTACAAAAAATATAAATCAAAAGTCAATAAATAAACCAAAGGGGGAGAGTAAATAAATATCCAAATAATTATTTAAAAAGTTGGAAAGAAAACAATGAATAAACAAAAAAGAAATGTTAGAGTCTACTGTTTCAATGATGCATTAAATGCAAATGGTATAAATACACAAATTAAAAGGCAGAGATGAACAGAATGGCTAGTAGAAACAAGTTCAAAATAACATGTTGCCTATTAAGAAACCAGTTTCTAAAACTAATTACAGGATAAGTCAAAAGTGAATGCTATACCATGGAAGCATTAGTGAAAAGACAGTGGAGGCTGGTAAGAAGGCTCACTGGATAAAGCCACTTGCCATCAAGACTGACAACCTGAGTTTGAGTCCCACAACTCACAAGACGAAAGAAGGGAACCAGCTCCCGCAAGTTGTCCTATGACTTCCACATGAGCACCATGGCACATGTATGCACACACATGCTACACAAGAAAGAAAGGGGGGGGGGGGGGGGGGGGTGGGAGAGAGGGAGGGAAAACATTAAGTTGGTTTGTCTGTATTCATATCTAGCAAAGTAGATTTTAGGAAAAGAAACATCACCCTGCATAATGAATGGGATTTATAATTCTTAAATGAAGGAAGAGTCTAGAGAAATGAGAGTGGATGTATGAGACCCCAGGGAGTTCCTCAGATGATGTTAGAAACAGGATAAAGTTGGATTGTCAATGAAGTAGTGAAATGAGGAATGGGTATATAAGGTGAGTAGCAAAGCAGGAGACAGTGAGTCCTGATGCAGTCTTCTTCATCATCTCTGATGCCCAAAATGTTGCATGGTAGCTGTGTCACTTAGAGAAGAAAGTAGAATGAGGAGCTGGCATACAAAGATAATCTGAGTTAACCAAGAAAGTATTGTGGGGTATGAGCTCTGGGCTATTTCCTGGGAAACTCTGCACCTGGCTCTTCTTTCACCCAGCGGTCTGTATGCCAATTGTAGTATTTTATATAGTACATAGCCTGAGACATCAGCATAATCCTAAGGTTTAATGCTGGTCAAAAGTGAAGTCTCTACTAGAAAACATGACTCCATTACTGCTTCACTGGGACACAGAAAGTGGCAGTCAGAAACTAAATACATGATTCTTACTGAACAGAGTCAAAGGTTTGCATGGACATCCAATCTTGGTATGCTTCTGACATAGGAGCCAAGAGGAGGGAAACTAGCACCATGGACAGCACCCCAGGCCCTTCAAAAGCCACACAAAACCTTTTGAGAAATTAGTACTTGGCAAATTCTCTATACCAAACTCTGGATTATGCAAGTGACATCACTCAGAGTCCCTACCCTTGGGGACATCATGATGAAGTGTAAAATATGGGAAACTGAGTACAAAGGTCAGGATATGGAGAGAACTATATAGTATAAATGCTGTTGAACTGTTCAAATACACAATGAGACAATCAGGTTGATCTGACAAAGACATCAAGCAGGACTCTCTGAGAATGAGAAGAGATGCTATGGAATCCACAAAGTGTCAGGGTAACACTTCAGTGAGAGGCCAAGGGAGAAGCTTCCAGAGCTTACACTCTCCAGGGGCCACATGGAAGGCAGCAAGGTGGAACTGAGAGGCACCAGCATGACTTCATGACCAAAAGGAATAAAGCCAAGTGCAGTGGGATGACTCCCATGTTGCTGGAATGGTTTGCTTACTAGTTCTCACAAACCAACGCAAAGAGTGCAGAAAGTCAATGTGATATGAAAGACAGTAAGATGGCTTCCAGATAGTTGGCATCTAAGGGACTCCGATGGTTAACCTCCTCTGACAGTCCAATGAGATATAGAATCACATGGAACACGGGTACACCCATGGGGGATTATCTTGCTTAGGCTTACTGAGATGGGCAGACTTCACTGCAGGTGACACCGTGCCCTGGGATGGCACTCTAGACCTTACTATGAACAAGGAGAAAGTGAGCTGAGCATAAGCATCCAGTGTGCTGTTTTAAGTTCCTGGCATCTTGATTTCACCCACCATGATGGACTGTTCCCTCAAACTATGAACCAAAACAGTCTTCCTCTCTTAAATTCCTTTTGTTAGAGTATAGTATTTTAGAATGGCAACAGGAAAAGTAATTAAGGCAAGCACCTATATGACAAAGGGGTGACAAGTGCCACAAGCAATCAGAAGAGTAGTCCTAGGTTCAAGGTAGACATGAAAAAAGTCACAGGAGAAGCCGTGCTCACCTGAGCAGCCTGGCTTAAGTGAGAAGGAGGAAATCTCAGAGTGGGTGAAGAGCTCTCACTGAGGGATATTCTGGAATGTGAATGGTCAGTGATATCTACCAGTGTGCCAGCACTCAGCCAAATGGTCAGACAGTTGGAACAGAGAGGCCCAAGGCTTTCAGAGCACTTTACTAAAACCTGCTCATTGGTGCTCATAAAGGCAGAAGATGCAGAACTCCCAACCCTCCAGCACTGGAGGATTTTGTGAACATAAATTGACTCTCTCATAAAGCGAGAAAGGTCAATACATGATGAATAAGGGTGATCCCAGGAGACACAAGCCCAGAGGACCCCAACTGTCTACATTTGAGTACAAGACACAGGAGATTTCTTAAACACGGGAGAAGTCTCTCCTTCAATTCAGAATCAATATACACTTTCCCCTATGGGCCAAATTTCAGTATATTTTTATTTGAAAGAAAACTCAGCGCTATGAGCTGTGATCCACCTTAGCAGAAGCTCTGGCCCTTCAGAACCATGGACAGCAAACTCGCTCTTTCTACACATTGAGGTCTCGTTCTAGCTTAGGTGAGGTTATTTAGTAACATCATTGACAACCCTTAATGGCCTCTAAAGGGCTGCATGAATTGAAGTGTTTCCATCAAACCATCTCCTCTTTGAAATCATGGAAAACCTGCTTAAAGTTTTTAGAAAGCAATTTTTCTAACATCTCTCAGAGCCTCTTTTCCAAATAGCTCAATCAAGAGGGTCCTGAAAAGGAAACAGGAAGGACAACGAGCATGAAATCCTCATTGGATCTCAATCCTTATCAATAGCAAGAAATTCTTCCCATGTCCATCACTAATGATGGGTGTAGTTGGACTTTGGCTACTTTGTGGATTCTTTCTTACCCCCATCTCCCTGCTTTTTCTGCCCTTTTAACCCCTAATACTAGATATGGGAGGGAAAAAAAATAGATGGGAGAGAGGGTGATGTTATCTTTAGACTACTTCCTGATGATTAGGGGCATCAAGTTTCTTGGAACAAGTTTGATCTTCCCCATCAGGATATCTAATTTCTTCTTTCTTCTTTCATGACTACTCAATAAACAGCAACCTCCAACAACAACCCTGCCTCTCAGGGCCCTAGCATTTATATATCCTCTCAAAAGTTCCCAGAATTCCAACTGTCACACAATCACAAAAACTGTCTGCAGCTGGCAAAACCACGCCCCTCCACAAAGCAAATCATAGTCAGCTGCTCTGGACAATCTGCAGCTCATATCCCACACCTGGGATTAAAGCACAAACATACTCTTACCATATTTTTGTGTTTTTCAAAGAAATCAAAAGTCCAAAATTTTCCCTACAGATGGGTCTTTCAGAAATCCCATCTACTGACATGAGGCAGAACAGACATGTATGCTGGGCATATGGAGACAAATATGCATAATAATATAACCTCACCTGCTGCATATTGGAAGGTGTGCTCCCAAGGAGTAATGCATAGAGATGATTCATTCGCTTTTAAAAAAAAAAAAAAGAATGCCTATGGCAGATGACTGGGCAGACAGGCATTGACATGGATGTGCTGTAGGCTTAAAAATTTATTTGCAAATCATGATATAATGGAAATGGACATCATACTTTGCATTTATATAGCAACCATTTCTCCAAGGACCTCCAAGGATTCTGTAGCCATTACCTGACTCATCCTTGTTACCAGCTTGTAAGATGAAGGAGAAGCACGGATTACTCATCCCATCTCATTAAAGAGGAAGTAGCTGCCCCGAGGGGATTTACAGATGGGCCAAGGGCATAGTATGAATCATTTGTTTGCTCTAAACCACGAACAGGCTGGAATTTAGTCACAAACTGTCCTTAGACTTACCAATTCTGACCTATAGGATTCTGAGATGAGAATGATTCTGATGGTTAAATGCACAGTGCAGAGGGGAAATATTGACAAGCAGAGGAAGCAGTGCCCAGAAGTTCACATGTCCTTTACTTGGCTACTGCTGTTGGCATCCTTCCAGACAAGCATAGCATTCTCACAGCAGAGAGGTGGAAATGCCCCTGCTAGTTCTGTGCTGGACACAGCTCTCTGTTAATAACTGCCTTTAATGATGCACATAAAGCACTCTTCATCTTACAATGTCCATCTTACAATGACTGTGTCAACTTTACTTCCTTGTAGAAGTAAGAGAGGCTCAGAGAGACCTGGTGACTTATCTGTGGTCATGTGCCTGACAAGTGTAGGTTCAGGACTGAGTGTGCTTGACTGATTTGAATACATTTATTTCTTCCATGCTTCCCACTAGAAATTCATATCCACACAGTGAGAGCCCCAGCGACAGAGGAATTCACCAAAACTATGTCAACTAATTCACAAGTAAGTTCCCTGGATTCAGTCACTCGCCATGCAGATATGCCTGAAAACACCAAGTTGTATGTGATAGTACACACAATTTATCTAAGAAGCTGGTGCCAACTGGATGCCCTACCACCCACATTTTCCAAGAACTTACAGTCTTCCTTTTCCAGAAGGGTCCAGGCAGCACAGACCCACCGTCTGTCCAATGTCATCACGAGGTTGCTTTAGCCTTCCTGATATTAAAGGAACCTAGAGGAGGAACCTGTTCACCTAGAGGAGGCTCTGGCATGAGTCAGTGTGTGGTAGAACCCCACCTGCAGGACTGGGGAAGACTGTAACCTAGAGGTAAACTCAGCAAGTCCTTCTCTTGCTTGACCCAACACCGCCAGTTGGCATCTGAGATCCCACGGTCCACCATCACTGTGCAAAAAGGACAGAGCTCTCTCACAGAAGCAACACCTTCATGGAGAAGGAAACTGAGACCCGGGCCTCTCAGGAGTTAGCAGAGAACAGTGAAAGTGAATACACAGCAGCAACACGTTCTCTGGAGGGTTTTTTTATTTTCCAGTTTAGCATTTGGTCACCACCACAAGGTACCACATTTAGCTTGGGGTAGAAACTGGGGTAGAAAAGCAAGGGCCACATCTACAGGGGACTTCCTCCTTTCTTCATGCTTTAGATGGGCATGCCACTACTCTGAGGTGCAGCTATTAACAACTCCCTCCCCACCGCCCCAGTCTCCAACTACAGAAGGCAAAGCCCTGATGTAAAAGACAAAGTTAGCATGGGGGTAGGGGGATGCCTTGCACAAGCCACTGTGTCCCCTGCAGCTGGGACTGAGCTATAACTTAAGCCATTCTGTGGCTGCATTTAGCAGCCCATTGTATGGAACAGTGCCATCCATGGACACAAGTCACATACACCATGTGCACTTTCACAGATGCTCCAGCTATAAGCCATACACACAACCTAAAAGCTTCTGGGAGTTATGCAAAATTATGGAAAAGAAAGATGTGGCATAAATCATACTGACATTTTACTTAAGCCAATACACCCAATTGATTATCATTTCAACATATAATCAATATAAAAATAGATACTTCACATCTGTTTTTTTTCTTTATGCTTTTCGTTATAGATCTTTGGAAACTGACTGTACTTTCTGTTTCTGATACATCTTCACTTAGACAAGTTGCAGCTAAAGTGTTCAGGAGCCACAGAAGGCTGGTAGGTAGCTATAGTATTGAGCAGTGTGGATCAGGATGAATGTATGAAGCCTGGGCGGTAAGACCGGAGTCAATCAGCTACCAGGGTGACAGCATAGTGGTTGGACAGCAGAACCATGCTCTCTTGGTTGTGTGTCCATCTTCAGAGTCTGCCATCTGCACACCTATGGACAGGTTCCTCAGCCTGAGATGCCTTGGATGCTTTACCTATAAAACAAAGACTACAACAACAACAATAACGATGACTATGACAATGATGATGATGACGACAATGACGACACAATGATTGCAAATAAAGATGCCCAAGTCTCCACAACAGCCATTTTTGCTGCTCAAGGGCACACAGATTTCTGGTCTCTTTCACCTAGATGCCAAAAATAAGCTACAGAGATTCAGGAAGGAGACAACCCAATGGGTGAGGTGCCTCATCTCCAGGGAGGCTGGCAGCAGAGATGGAGCCTCCAGTCCATCTCTGGACATGGTTCTCATCCTCTCTCAAGTAGGGGCACAGAAACTGGAGTCTGCTGTTTCTTATGTGTCTTAGTCAGGGTTTCTATTCCTGCACAAAACATCATGACGAAGAAGCAAGTTAGAGAGGAAAGGGTTTATCCCGCTGACACTTCCACATTGCTGTTCATCACCAAAGGAAGTCAGGACTGGAAGCAGGAGCTGATGCAGAGTTACGGAGGGATGTTTTTTCCTGGCTTGTTTCTCCTGGCTTGCTCAGCTCACTTTCTTATAGAACCCAAGACTACCAGCTTAGTGATGGCACCACCCACAATGGGCCCTCCTACCCTTGAAAAAAATTGAAAAATTGCTAATTGAGAAAATGCCTTACAGCTGGATCTCATGGAGGTATTTCCTCAAGGGAAGCTTCTTTATCTCTGATAACTCCAGCTTGTGTCAAGTTGACACACAAAACCAGCTAGTACATTATGCATCCATTATGTGGGTTTCTATGGGCTTGGTACCTAGAATTCTTCCTCCCTGGACCCTGTTAGTTGTTTGTGAGAGCCGTAATCAATCACATTGGCAAGCTCCTTTCAGGCGCTCACCTAGAGGAAAGTTACTTCCACTGATGTCCTGTTAGATCCTGAAGCCCAGGAGCATGCATGAGAAAGTCCCAGAGACTCAACACTGAGCTATTAAGACAAAAAAAAACCACCACTCTCAGCCCCCAAGCAATTCTAACGCTCAAAAGCTTAGACTATTGGTGGTGCCAGACAGTGATGATGCTTTGTGTTTCTCTAACTGAACTAGACAACTGTCTTCATGTCTCTCAGATATCATATTAGAAACACTTCAACATCTTGATCTGGCTAAGGACTGAATGTTTGTGTTCTTTTAACATCCATCTGTTGAAATCCCAACAGTGATGGAACTAGGAAGTAGGCTTTGGTGGGGTAATTGAGACTGTGTACAGTTGCAACCGTGTGCCCCCGACCCCCGGATAGGATCCATGCCCTTATTACTCCTGAAATAGTTTGCTGCTGCTGGCCACTCTCTGGCAAGTGAGAATTTGGGAAGTCAGCGGTCTGTTCATAAGACCTCTGCCATGCTGCCATCCTGGCCTCAGTGTCCAGTTTTAGAACTGTAAGAAATAGATTTCTGTGACTTAGAAGCCACCTAGCTTCTGTGACAGCAAAGAGACTGAGTAAGACTTGTACCTCAAGCCATTACTAATTGCTGAGTCCTCTCTTTGTGGCTTTGTGGCTTGCTGAGGTTGTCACAGAGTCTAGAACACACACACCCCATTTTAATATGAGTGGCTGATCATGCACTAATAAAACAGAGTTCCTTCCCAGAATGTTCTGCCCAGTTAGTGCCACCTGCTTGCACCCATTATACTACCCCACCCACTCCCAAGTAAGACAGGGAGACAAGGCAAGGTGGAGATTGCTCTTCCTCCTTCAGAGGCCAACCAACCTGGGTGATTTCCCAGAGGATTCCTCTGCACCCCTGAAGGCCCTGGTCAAGGGCAGTGGATTGTGGAACATGTGACCAAGTATGTTCACATGCTTAGAAGCCAGCTAGGATCCCTGGTCCCACAGTCTTTAGTTAAGTGCACCTTCACACTGAGAGAAATCACCATCTGCCTAGCTTTCCCCATGGCTCTGTCAATCAGGCAGTGAAGACAGTTCTTGCCACCAAAGCCCAGAAATAGGCCTCCGGGGGGCCACTCGCAGCTCTAGCTGCAAATGTGTTTACACAACACAGAACTCTCTTTCTTGCACAGCCCACCTGACCAAGCAGCATAGGCCTTGAAGATATATGATGATCCTGCAGGGTCTCTTGCATCCCTTCACCAGGCAGCGACAGTCAGGCCTACAACACATGCCAGGCTCCCAACTGTTCTTCTCTGCCTACCGGTGCTGAGACCAGGGTACCCTGGATAGTGCTTGGGATAAAGACCTCACAAGGAAATGAAAGTTGGGAAGGGGGACAAGGCTGTTGGCACAGAAAGATCAAGCTTGGACAGAGTTGAGTGTATCCAAAGGTCTCAAGGGACCAGAGTTCCCAAACTGAAAAAAAGGTGACCATCCAGTCCTCCTCCTACCTACTTAGGGGAGACTGAGGCCCAAAGAAAATAACTAAATAACACAACTAAAAAACATAGGTGTACTGGAAATATGCCACAATTCCCAGCATTAGGGAACTGAGGCAGGAGAATTGCAGGGAGTATGAGGTCAGTCTGGGTACAGAGTGAGATTCTGTTTAAAAAAAAAACCAAAAAGGGAAAGAGAATAGAGGGAGGAAGAGGAGGGAAGAGAAACGGGAAAGGGAAAGACATAAATTAAAGCAGTATATTGTAAGGACTTTGGATAAGTCTAAGCTGGGCAGAACCCTTTGCCTGCTCTATTGACTTCTCCATCACCTTTCAGCATCCACGTGCGTCTCATTTTTCTCATCACTGAGATGAAGACAATAAATGTATCATAAATGATGATGTGTGGGGCCCACATGAGAACGTGAGTAAGTAAGGCAGGTCGGAAGGTAGGGAGGGAAGGAAAGAGGAGGGATAGAGGACGGGTGCAGGAGGAATAATGTCTGATGTCTGAGCTCAGTACCGTCACTGTAAGATTTACTATTTCAAACGATCAGTTAGAGAGGGTAAGGGAAGGGTAGCCCAGTAACAGAACAGTGGGTGGTCCTAAGATGGAGCCTAGCAGGGGATATAGAGAGAATGGAGGAGGGGAGAGAAGGATTATCAGATGCACTCCACAAATGGAGAACCTGAGACCCAGACCAATATGTCTTTGGTCCACTAAATAGCCAGAGTCTTAGGTCCCTTAGCCTAGAAGGAAGCAGGCCATTCACTGAACTGCCACCATTTCCCTCCACTTCACCGGGTTTTTATTGACTGCCACCCTTCCTGGATTGCTCTTTACCTCTGTGGCTTTCCCCCAATGCACATTCACTTGTGGGTGAGCTCTTTCCAGAGTCAACCCACGGCACTGTCAAAAGGAGAAAGAAACTAACATGAAAGTGAACAGCCAGGCCCAAGTAATCTCTCCTCCCATGTACGAGCCTCAACACCCAAAGTCAAGGAACACCCTAGTGAGGGAACTAGTTCTCTGTGTTCTGTTCTCTGTCCCTGAATCAGGTAGGGATGCTTTTTCCTCTCCTGCTGGGTAACTAGTAAATGATTCTGAGAATGTCACACAAGAAGGGCGCTCTCTTCTCCTAGCCATGAACAAACATGTGCTCAGAGCCTGATGAATGGTAAATATGACCTTTCACAAAGATTCTTGGCAGGTTCATGTATGCCATCTTCCAGCCGGAATGTCTCAGGCCATAGCTGTCTGTGGTTTGATGTGTTTTTTGTCTGGACTTGATAGTTCCCCAAAACTTCTGTGTTTGACTCTCACTTTCTCACACGCTTCGGCTCTAACTTTTGCTTGGGTATTTAATCAGTCTTGCCGGGAAGCAAACATGAATATATTTATGAATCTTGGTCCCAGAGTTGTCATGCACGCTGTATTAGCTTATTACTGTATCTCCAAGATAATTCTTCCTTCTCATCTCCCTACACCTGTGCTTTTGAGTTCGGGGAGATCGCAGCTCAACACAAATTACTTTTAATGTTTGGTTTGCAAAGGGGGCTGCTTTGAGGGTTTCTGTCTTGAACAGGTGTGTCTTCTCCTTGCATCCTTATTGCCTTTGCCTTTGTTCTTCCCTGTCTCCAAAAGAGAAATCTGGTGAATTAGACTTCAACCCCTAGAGCCCTTCAGCCCGAGAATATAACTAAACCTAATGAGCAAATAGAACTGCATATAGAAGGAAGGCCAAGACACATGTGTCGGGGATGTAAGTGCTTCACGAGCCACTGCCTGCTGGAACGGCATGTCACAGAAGTCAGCTATTACTTACATGGAAGTACTAGAATATCAGAGATCTAAACTTTTCTATGACAGAACCTAGAATGGGCTTTGGAATAAAGTGGATTTTGTAGCCATGGAAGATGGAGGGAGAGACGACAGTGACCCTAAGATCCTCTTTCAGAAGTATGGGGATGAGAGTGTAAGTTCCTGGGGCCAGGCTTAGATTTTAGTATAGAGGCTCTGAGCTTCTGGCAGCCACCCGCAGGGAGCTGTTCTGAGTGCTGAGTGCCCCGCCTCTTTCCCCAGACCTACAATCTGACCACACTGTAAGACCTGGCTGTGTATTTGGACTGACGCTTTGAATGGATGGGGAATGGCTTTCCCTGCAAGAAAGGGCAGGAAGGGCTGGCAGTGAGAGCAGAGCTGAGGCAGGAGAACAAGGACTGGAAAGGAAGCCAGCCTGAGAAACACATCACATCCCAAGGAACAGTTTATTCTGCAGTGTGGAGGAAGGATGACTGAATTTGCCCAAGGTTTGGAGTCAGCCAGATAGCTGCGCTATGAGCTCAGAAGAACAAAGGAAGGGACAGTGCCAGAGTGGATACAGGACCCAGGCTACAGACAGAGGTGATGGAACCAATGGCTGAGGGACCTGGTATCATTTGGTCCTTGAGTTTCATGGCATTTTGTGGAATATTGCAATCATTAATAGGAGGCTTGTTTCCCAGTCACTTGGGAAGTAATTACATACATCCCACCTTTGCCTGTCCTGTCAAGGAGAAAGTCAAATGGAGCTGAGCAGAGTTTTCATTCCAATGACACACCTTTCAAGGCCACTTATACAGTGCGACAGTTGCATTCCAGGACTCCAGAGCAGCTAGTCCCACTTGTGAGACAGAGACAGATGTCATCTCTATAGTGCTGTTTGAAGGACAAAGGGGAAGCTGTATAGCCTTCCTACACCATACCTGCTGCCACCCCACCATAATGCCTGAAATTCCCATTACCTGCTGCTTAGGCTTTCTGTGCAGACACACTAGTAAAGGACAAATGGTACCCAGAAGGACTCAGGCAGCTGATGCAGAACAAAGAACTTGAAAGTCAGAACAAGCTGGTTTCAGACCCCAAATTAATTCTCTCCCACCCCCAACCCCACACAAAGAGAGGGAGCGAGAGAGAGATCTGATACCTCACTTGGCATCCTAAAGGTTCTGTGTCCTTGTTTAGAAAAACATAAACTCTGCCAATTTTGTAATTATGACTGACATACACAAGGAGCCAATATGGAGACAGGAACACATACTGAGAGAAATGTTTGTCCATTTTACCACTGTCTCTATGAACACTGAAAACTGGTATGGTAGGAAAAGCCTAGACAAGAGTCAAGTGCCATGGTCTCTGCTAACGAGTTGTGTGACCTTGGCAAAGGCACTTTTCTTTCCTGTCCTTAAACTGGATTTGTTCACTTAACAGATATTATTTGGGGCTAAAGGGATGGCTCAGTGGATATAGTACAAGCCTGCTGTGTAAGCATGGGGACTGCAGTTTGGATCCCCAGCATCTGCACTCAAAGCCAAGTGGGCATGGTGACCTGCCTGTCATCTCAAAGCTTGAAAGGAAGACAGGGGATCTCCAAGACCAACTTGTTAGCTAGACTAGCCTAAAAGGTGATCTCCAAGAGACCCTGACTCAATAAAATGAAGTGACGAGTGCTCTAGAAGATACCCAGTATCAAAATTTCTGGCTTCCGAATACACACACATAAACAAATGTATGCACCCACACACATACACTCATGCGACATACACATTATTGAGTTTCCAATATGTGCAATGTCCATCTGTTTCTGTGATAAATAGATTAAAAACTATGTGTATGAGCTAGTAGTAAGCAATAGGTAGATACAGTATGACCTTAGGGTGGAGAGGTCCTGGTGGCTACCTTAAATGAAGTCCTCAGACAGATCTCTAAGAAAAGGTGAATTTTATACTGACACCTTCAATAAAAAGAAACCAGCCATGAGAAGATCAAGAGGAGATTCTGGACAGGTAGAGGGGCAGCAAGTGCAAAGGCTACCTCAGAAGGAAGAGTGGGTGACTTGTGAAGCCCTTTCTGGGTCCCACAGGCTTTCTCTGTAATCTCTGTGACTAGGACATGACTTTGGTGTAGGACACTGGGATAAGTCAGGTGAGAACTCTTTCATGGGCTGATTACCATCCCTCAAAGGTGGAGGAGACCAATGTACTTAGACTACTTCTGCTGAGGTCCAGCTGAGCAAGGGAAAATTCAGAGCCAAGACTGGAGAGAGAAGTACAGCTAAGAAAGAAAAGAAACAGCTAGGAGCTGGTCGGAAAAGACCATAGTAGAGGTCAAGGCTGACTTCTTTTTGAAGAACATGGTGGGTGCTTATCACGACACCCGGAGCAGAAGCTGGCTGGATAGCTGGGTGCTTTGAACCCTCTTCATTGGAAATGGAAAAAGGTAAAACCAAGTCATTGAGTCAGGAAGAAACTCCCCAGATGAACATAAATGTTAAGTGTCTGGTCTGGGAAGACTGACGCAATAGATGCTTATTACCTTGCTCAGTCACTTATTTAATAAGCATCTAGTGAGGAGCCAGTCAGTCTTCTGGCCCTGTTCTCCCTGGTGGGGCTTCATTACACAAAACAGACAAAGGTCCCTAGATAAATCCTAAGTTTACGGTAAACAAGATAGGTATGTATCAAAAACCCAAGGTCTTGAGTCTAAAGTTTAGGCCTTCCTTTAATCTGATTGTGGTGTATCCAGTCTATGTCTAGGGTGTGACTGTTGCTCACCATACCCAGGCTGGAGAAGGTCCCAACCCACAAAGCTCAGATCGCCTTTCACCATTATGCCACTGAGGTGCTCACAGAATGAACCAGGGTGCACAGGCTCACACTGCTGAGTATCTAGGCTCCCTCTCCGGATCATCTCAAAGGGTAGCACTCATTCATTTGTTCCCACAACAACTACTGTGCTGTGGAACTAACCCATCAGAACCCTCCCAGACTGCATTGGAGGGAGGCCCTACGGAGAGATGGGCACCAACAGTTCTCTGTGTTGTGTGAGGTAGCCACTGCTTCTAGCTACCTTGGCAAAGACCAGGACTGGTGGTGTCAGTGCCTTCTCATAACAACAGTGGAGTCTTTATTGACTTGGGGTTTCTTTGTCTTGCTTTTCTTTTTTTGTTGTTTATTTGGTTTTTGTTGTCGTTTCAGCAGTGCTATGGATCAAACTTGCCTCTCTCTCTCTCTCTCTCTCTCTCTCTCTCTCTCTCTCTCTC
>NW_021604933.1:933212-943817 GCF_004785775.1 Grammomys surdaster | reverse complement strand
GTGTGTGTGTGTGTGTGAGAGAGACAGAGAGAGAGAGAGAGAGAGAGAGAGAGAGAGAGAGAGAGATTCAACACAAGTACTCTACAACTAGTTATCTTAGCTTTGTTTTGAGATTTGGAAAGTTGCTTCCAAGTGTGCAGTCAATAATCTGGATCTGGCAGGCCTTCTAAAAATATTCTGAACATCCCATGTTAATTTCAACAAATTCACCTTTGCTTAAAGTTAACAAGATTTGGTTTCTGTTACTTAAGACTGAGAACCATGATCACTGTTCTTCCAAGTCCATTGGATCCTCTTCACTACAAGGATAAGCTGAGTTTTCTAGAGTTCAAAATATAAATTTGTAATACCTAAAATGACAAGAGTGGTCTTTCCTGAGAGCAGCATCCCAGTGGTCTTGGGTCTCAACATGGGTCACATGAAGAGTGTCAGCAAGCCGAGATTCAGCAAACATACCAAATTTGTGAGACATTACCTGGGGGTTGTGTGGCTTGGTACCTTAAAAGCAATGCCCATGAAGAAGCTACTCAAGGGCTGGAGAGATGGCTCAGAGGTGGACAACACTGACTGACTGTTCTTCCAAAGGTCCTGAGTTTAATTCCCAGTAACCACATGAGGACTCACAACCATCTATAATGAGATCTGGCACCCTCTTCTGGCATGCAGGCTGAAAACTGTGTACATAGTAAATCTTGAAGAAGAAGGAGGAGGAAAAAGAGGAGGAGGAGGAGGAGGAGGAGGAGGAGGAGGAGGAGGAGCAGCAGCAGCAGCAGAAGCAGAAGCAGAAGCAGAAGCAGAAGCAGAAGCAGCAGCAGCTACTCAAAGTGTCTAAGGACAAGCAAGATTGAGAAGAGGTTGTAACCACACCTCAGGCCAAGGGAAAGCAGAGAGAGCTGAGTAATTACTGGAGGCCTTGAGGAAAGCAGCAGATTGGTTCTACCCTGATTGTCCTCTTTCAATAAATCCTTATACTGGAAACAAATGGGTGCACTTTGTGTGCATCTCAGGTTGCCTGAATTTTTCTCAAGATTTTTAAATATTTTGAGCTAGGTAAAGATGGAAATATAATGTACCGTAATTTGTAGCTGGATCAACATGTGGGTTTCTCAGGAAACTGACAATGTATACCAGGCATGCTGGTACTGAAGGAGAAGAGAAAAACAACAAGCTTTAACATTAATTAAATATGGTCAACAAGTTTACTCAGGAGTATTAGGTTGCATAGAAAGAAGAAAACAGAATAAGGAACTCAGTCTCTAATCCCACACAGCAGGAGGCAAAACTGAACTACTGACTTCTGTACACCTTCTTTCCCCTTCTTGTTTTCTGGAAAAGCACAGACAGTGAGTTCTGTTTGCTAAAGATAAAATTGTCTTAACTAGAAACCTGCACATTTCAGCTTGTATAAAACTCAACTCCAAGGAAAATGCCGTTTAGGATGAGGGAGAGAAGAACACCCTGGGGTGGTTTATGGTCACATACACAAGATTATGACAATGACTATGTATCTATAAGCTACGAAATATTTGTGATTGGGACTGGGCTCTTCAAGCAATAGCTAGAGGCTACATCTGTGTGCTAATTAAAGAGCTTTTCCTTTTATCTCTCATTGAAGAAAGGTAAGCTCTCTTAACAGTACAAGCCTGTAATCCGTCCTGCTTGGGAAGCAAAGGCAGGAGGACCAAGAGTTCAAAGTCAACCTTAGGTGCATAGCAAGTTTAAGGAAAGCAAAAGCTATATGAGACCCTGTCTCAAAACACACACATATACACATGCACATGCAGGAACACACATGAACACACACACATCACACACACACAACACTACACACATGCATACTCACAAACAGGGATACATGCATACATACCACATGTGCACTCACACACACCACACATGCTATACACACATGCACACACATCACGCATACACACACATACTACACATACATGCACATACATGTAAACACACACACATCTCATGCACCACACATACATGCACACTCACACACATGCTCACACACAAACACATTTAGACCTACAAACACACACTGATACACACACCACTTACACAACACACATACTCACATACCACACACACATACATACCCACACACATCACAGATGCACACTCAAATATGCACATTAAACCACACATACTCTCTCTCACACACACACCATATACACCACACACACTCATTTATATACAACACACAGACACATACGCACACATATATATACCACATGCACACTCTCAAAAATACCATATACACCACACACACACACTATAAGATAGAAAAGAAGAAAGACATAAACCCACATAAACCCAATCATCTGCATTCCCATTTCAGGAAACTAAAACAAAGAGAACAGAATAGACCTTAGGAGGCTAATCAAAGAAATAGTTGAACAGAGCAGGAATCAATGAAATGCAAACAGGAATCAATACAAGAAGTCAAAAAATCAAAAGCTGGGTCTTTAAAACAAAATATTATGGTGCTGGAGAGAAGGCTCAGTGTCTAGGAGCACTGGCTGCTCTTACAGTGGACCCAGATTTGATTCCCAGCACCCAAAGGCAGGGTCAGGGGAGAGCACCCTTCATGCATGTAGTGCACAGATACACATACAGGCAAAACACCTGCACACAAAAATCAGATAAAATCATTTTTAAGACAAGGTGCAAGTCTGGCTACAAATTATCAACATGCAAATAGCACAAAAGCTGAAACACCCGGTCTCGGGTGTTAAAATGTAACAGTGGGAGATTACAAACAGCCATGTACCCACATATCTATTACCTTCAATGAAATAAACTAATTCTTTGTCAGATACAAACTATTAAAATGCACACATAGAGAAAGGAGGTCATATGAACGGAAAGAAATTGAACAAATAATCCAACATTCCTTCGAAAACGGAAGTGCCAAGTCCAGACGGTTTCCTGAGAATCCTACTGTAAACAGTGGTGAAGGAAGAGGTGATACCAAGGCTCTATTTCTTGTAGTAAGCAGAAGCAGACTGAGCATCTCATGATTCCCTATGAGCTCGTCCTTGCTCACACCAGAACCAGACAGCAACCAGAAAAGAAAACTACAAATCATCTTACTTGTGAACACAGATGCAAAATATCACAAGTGTAATTCATTTTCACAGAAAAAAAAGAATCTATATCTGGAGCTAATGGGCTTGTTTCACTGACTCAAAACTCAAAAGTCCCTGAGCATGATAGTGTGTACCTTCAATTGCAGCACTCGGGAAAAAGAGGTAGGAGGATCTGTAAGTTCCAGGCCATCGTGTTCTACAGAGTGAGGTCCAGGACAATCAGGGCTGTTGCAAGATATTTGATCACATTGTGAACCCCAAGATTGTGAACTGGAAAAAACTGTTTCTTTTTGTGGTGTGGTTCAGCCCTAACAAATATCTTTAATCCAAGAGCCTCCACTACAGTTGTTAAGGGACCCACATGAAGACCAAACTGCATATATGCTAAGTATGTGCAGGGAGCCTAAGTCCAGCCCATGTATGCTCTTTGGTTGGAGGTTCAGTCTCAGGGAGCTCCTAAAGATCCAGGTTAGTTGTCCCTGTAGGTATACTTGTGGAGTCTCTATCCCCTTCAAGTCCTTCAATTCTTCCCATAACTCTTCCACAAGACCCCTTCAGCTCCATCTAATGGAGCTGTGGATCTCTGCATCCATTTTAGTCAGCTGCTGGGTGGAGCATCTAGGGGACAGTTATGCTAGTTATATCTGCAAGCATAATAGAGTATCCTTTAAAGTGTCAAGGATTGGTTCCTGCCCATGGGATGGGTCTCAAGTTGGGCCAGTCATTGGTTAGGCATGCCTTCAGTCTCTGCTCCATCTTTGTTTCTGCACTTCTTGTAGACAGGACAACTTTGGATCAAAGATTTTGTGGGTGGGTTGGCATAGCACACATCTTTAACACAAGAGCTTTCTGTAAACAAGATCTAAATAAAGTCAACAATAGGTTAAGAAGTGGTGCAAGCAGCCAGTCAGCAGGAGGTGAACGTAAAAAAAAAAAAAGCCAAAAACAGGAAAGAAAAAGGAAGGTAAGGGAAGAAGCCTTTTCCTTCTGGGATGTCAGTGGAGTACAGCGGTCAGCTGGGTGCTTCTCTGCCTCTCTGAGCAGTCTTTCACCATGGTGTCTGGCTCCTGAGTCTTCATTTGGTAAATTGAATGTTTGGGATTTTGTTTTTAAAGCAACACAGGCTACCCAGAGAAACTTTATATTGAAGAAACACAAATCAAAATACTTAAAAGTCATTTCATGTAATCTATGATATCAACAGATTAACAAAAAAATCATGTTCATACCAACAAATGCAGAAATATCTAATAAAATCCAACACCCATTCATGATTTAGAAAACAAAACATCAAATTAAAATGGAAAAGACAGTTTGATATGGAAAGCCCATACCCCACAGCTGACATTGAACTTAACGATGAGATGCTAGTCGATGCCCTACAAAGCCCAGGAACATGAAAGAAGTTCTATCATCATTCTACACAGCCCAGGTATAAAACGAGTTCAAAACTGGCCTGGGCTACATAAGACTATAGCTCAAAAGCCAGAAGAACACAACACTGGATGTGTATGTTTGAAAAGAAGAAAGGCTTCAAATCAATCATCTGGAAAAGTTTACAGAATAAGATAAGGATGCAAAATTTAAATCAGCGGAGAAAAGTAGTAAAGTTGTCTCTTGTTTTTAAAGATGCCATGATTGTGTTGAAAATCTTAAGAAACTGACCTCCTCCCACATAGGAGCTGTAAGAATGGCTAAGCAGGTAAGGGGGCTTGCTTGCCAAGCCTGAAGACCTGAGTTCTATTCCTGGAACCCACACCATGGAAGAAGAAAAGTGACTCTCACAAGTTGTCCTCATACTTCCACATGTGCACCATGGCACAAGTACACACATAAATAAATAAATAAATAAATAAATAAATAAATAAATAAATAAATAAATAAATATTTTTAAAAGTATTTATTCCTAAAAGTTCCCTTAGAATTAACAAACAATGAGAGGTGGTCTGGCACAGATTTACCATACGAAAATAGTTGTTTTCAGATATACCCCCACAATAAGCAATTAGAATACAAAACTTAGAACACAATATTATCCACACACATAACAACTAAATACTTATATTAGAACCAACAAAATATATATAGACCATAAGAGGAAATTATACAATGCTGATGAGAAAGATCAAAGATATGAACAGAGGTATGTCATATTTTCATGCTTAGGAAGGCCTATTATCCCCAACTGAGTCACACATTTGCACATTAAGTGAAATCAAAATCCTAGTGAGTTGTTTTAGGGATGCCATAAAAAGGCAAAGAAAATCACAACAAAAACCACACAGAACATACACAACACAATATTGTAGAACAAAGCCAAAATCTGATGCTAGCAGATTTCAAGAGAACAATCAAGGGTCACTAATCAAGATAGAGTAGCACGGAGGGTAAAATGTAGACAGATAAAAGGAACTAAACAGTCAAAAATCGACCTGACGCATCACTGAGAAAGTAGCAAAGGAAATTCAATGGAGAAATGTGACTCATCTCAAGTAGTAGTAGTGAGACACTAAGATAGCTTCACCAACACATCATCGAAATATGGAGTTCTGCTTCCCATAAAAAAATGAACTCAAAATGTATCATAAGCCTACATGAAAAACCAAAAATGTCTAAGGCTAAGGAGATGACTCAGCAGATAAACATCTTACTATGTAAGCATAAGATATGAGTTTTATCCCAAGAGCACAAGTGAAAGAGTTGAACATGGCTGTACATTCCTGTTCCTACTCTAGGGAGGCAGAGATTGGTGGATCCTTAAGACTTATCAGCCAATCAGCTTAGCCGAAGAACTGAGCTCCAGTGAAAGTCAAAGAACCTGCCTCCAAAAAATAAGGTAGAGAACAACTGAGGAAGACACCTGAGGCTGACCTGTGGCTTCCCATGCATACACACACACACACACACACACACACACACACACACAAACACACACACAGACACAAACACACACACACATACATTTTGCATGCATACTAACCTATACCCATGAATATGCTCATGAGGATACATATACAAACGCATGTGTACATAATGGTATACCACACATAAACACATGAACACATATGCATGCACACAAATGAACATATGCAGATGTGTACATTTATGAACACATACACATGAATGCATGCACACTCTATAACAGTTTCCTTCAGGATCAAAACATTCCATTCTGCAGGAAGTTCCTTAACCAGGAAAGTCGAATACTCAAAATAGCTTCAGGAAGTCTCTGAAACTGACCAGATTCACTAAGTCTTTCCTTGCCAAATTATGTAACAAAAGTTAAGAGTCTCCCTCAAACAGAAGAAGGATTGCTGCAAAGAAGACTTTCAGACAAGCAAAGCTGTAAAGCTTCTCAGACCAGTCCAGATGCCTGAAGAAGTAGAAACCAGGTGAGCTGAATAGAAGTTTAGACCAACTGCAGCACCTAGAAAGGACACTTCCCAAACTGTTGGGCTGCCTACAGACTGTGTAGGGTGCTCCAGGTTCTCATCTTTGTGAGCTGTCACCCATGCTGAGGTGGGCTTTAGTGAAAGCCCATCATCTATCTTTGAGTCATTTCTGCTTTTGTAAGTGACCCCTCATCCTATGAGTAACCCCAATAAAACCCATTGGTCCATGAAGTTGGACTTTGATGGTATCTGTACTTTGGTCTGTTGTGGGATCCCTAACTGTAGTGATTAACATGTGTGTTGCACCTCCTCAGGAAAAGTGTTGTCATTGTTACATGTGCATAAATGCACATATATGAGAATATTACACATGCATACACATATAAATACAGGCCAATGCATATAAACACATGAATACATATAAACACAAGCACATGTGTTTCACACACACACACACAAAACATGCCATAGAAGAAAATCTTTGTGACCTTGATTTTGAATATGACCTTCAGAAACAAAACCATAAGTACAATAATTAAAAGAAAAATTAGTCATGTTGGACTTAACTAAAATAAAAAATAGTTTTTCTGCAAGAGATATTAATAAAAGAATAAATAGACAAGCTGCAGTTGGGTAGAATATGTTCATAAACTACATATTTGATAAAGGCTTTGAGTTCCAGAATATAAAAATAACTCTTCAAATTCAATATTAAGAAAATAAACAAGCCAATTAAAGAATTGGCAAGACATATGAAAAGATGCCTCACCGAAGAGGGCGCCAAGACACAGCATGAAAAGCCGTCAAATTTCACATTGCACTAGAGAGTTATGAATGAAAGCAGTGAACTACCTCTCCATACCTAAAGGTGAGAGAGGGAGAGAAATCACCTAGCAATACCAAGTACTGGCAGGTACGCAGCGCAGTAGGCTTGCTCACTGATCTCTGTAGAGAATCCAAAGTGATACAGCCCCTTTGAATGGCAGCTTGACAGCGTCTTATGAAGCTCAGTATAGTTCTCAGATACTACCAAGCAATCATACTCCTAGGTATTTACCCAACAGAGTTGAAAACGTATACACACACAAACCTGCACTCCATGTTTACGGCAGCTTCACTCATAATGACTAAAAAAACGAGGAGCGGCCATGATGTGCATGCTTAGATGATTACATAGATGGCATACATACATACATACATACATACATACATACATACATACATGCACATGCATACATACATACATACAACAGATGATTGGATTTGAAAACTGTATTCTGCATAATAAAACTGATGTCCGCTAACAGAAAAGGAGGTGAACTCGCAAGTCATGAAAATCTGTGGCAAAAACTGAAGTGAATCTTGCTTGGTTTTGTTACTTTTCTATTGCTGTGATAAACATCCTGACCAAAAGCGACTTGGGTTATTTCATCTTACGGCTTACAGTCCATCATTCAGAGACATCAGGCCAGGACCTCGAGGCAGGAAACTGAAGTCAAGAACTGATTCAGAAGCCGTAGAGGCTGCTGCTTAAAGGCTTGCTTTCCATGGATTACTCAGCTTGGTTTCTTATAAGCACCTAGAACCACCAGCCTAGGGCTGGTACTGCCCACCATTGGCTGGCTCCTCCCACATCAATCTTTAATCGAGAACGCTCCTCACAAACTTGCCTCCAGGCCAATTTTACAAAGGCATTTTTTCAATTAAGATTCTCTCTAGGTCTGCCTGGGAGAGCAGGCAGAGTGAGGAGCCTAGCTTTATCAGCCCTCTGAGAGGCTGTACCAGCAGCTGACTGAGACAGATGCAGATACCCACAGACAAACATTGGATGGAAGTCAGGGACCCCTGTGGAAGAGTTAGAAGAAGGATTGAAGGTCCGAAAAGAGATGGAAACCCCATAGAAAGTCCAATAGTGTCAACTAACCTGAAGTCCTGGGAACTCCCAGAGGCTAAGCCAACAACCAAAGGGCATACAGGGCTGGTAGGAAGCCCGATACATATATAGCAGAGGGCTACCATGTCTGGCCACAATGGGAGAGGAGATGCCTAATCCTGCAGAGACTTGATACACCAGGGTGGGGGTAAAAAGGGACTACCTGCCCTATCAGAGGCTAAGTAGAGATGGCATGGGGGAAGGAACTCTGCAAAAGGGAACCAGGACATTTTGGATGTAAACAAATACATAAATAAGTATTCTCTCTAGCCAGATATGTCTAGGTTTGTATCAAGTTAACAAAAACCCAACCAGCACATGGCTAAATGAAAGAGGTTTCATAAGTGGCCAAATATGTCTATGATTCCAACAAGGTGACATTCTGAAAAGAAAAACTAGAGACATTAGCAAGATCCGTAGGCATCAAGACTTTCCATAATGTGACAGAAAGATAAAGAGATGAAGCATGGGGTGGGGTTGGGGAGCAGTAAGATTATCCTATGTGACACATACATCATATACATTAATAAAACCTGAGAAGAAGAGGAGGGGGGAAGGGATAGGGGCTTCCTGGGTGGGGAGGGGGAGAAATGGGCTAAGGGGATAACATCTGAAATGTAAATAAAATATCCAATTTAAAAAAAAAACTGAGAGAACTGTATGTACACTACATTTAATAATAATGTTTCACTATTGGCTCATTAACTACATACACACACACACACACACACACATATATATATATCTATATGAATATATATCCCACACTAATGCTTCATGTTAATAGATGGATGAGAGCAGTACATGAAGATTGAAAATGGTAGCTTCTGTCTTGCTCACACTTCACATCCACACCCTTCTGAATAATCCGGTGGGCGAAAGTTCCCTCTTTGAATATCACTAGCCGCCATAAAAGAAAACATGCAGAAAAGCTTTTTAAGGAGATGCATGGAAGAGCTGTGTGGTTCCAGCTCACTTTTCATTAGCAGCAAATCATCCAGCCACGCCCACCTTAAGGAATGGGAATGTAATTATATCATGTGCCCAGAGAAAGAAAGAAGAATCTGAAGCCCCGTCATTAGCCCTAATGATTGCCACTTCCTGTACCTGGGCCAACATTGCCACCAAGAGACTCGTGCTCAGTAACACACAGAGGAAACCATGCTGGCTATGGAGAAACATGGCGGCTGCTCAAAGACAGGCTGTGTGAGTCTAGCAAACCCAGCTATTGACAAGACTATGCCTCAACCAAGCTCCACCCCTGTAATTGCTTCACTACTCTGAAATCCCCCCTGAAAACCCTTAGCTCTTTACGAAATTCTCCCTTGACTTCAGACTTTCGATATCAATTTACAAGAGGGAACACATCCAAAGAGCGACAGAAGGAAGGAAGGCTGAGAAAAGTGTTTTCAAAAAGGCTTTGTAGGTAAGATCAAGGACCTCCGTACCAGCTTTCCCTCCACTGAGCTTTGCTCAGCAGGATGCTTGACCCAGCTCTTCACCTGCCGTCACAAAAGCAGATGGTGTGTTACAAAAGGACATGGTGGTTGTAGAGAATTATAAAGTCTCGTTCTGTTGATGATGGCCAAGATGCCTTAAGCGTTCTGAAGCGGAGATGAATGGAAGAAACTGTGTTACTAAGGACTACTTGATTTGCATGTGACAAAAAATTTAGCTCAATGCAACTTAAGCACAGTGAGAATGAGCTGTTCTGTAGATCCTAGAAGCCCAAAAGATGGGCTGACTGAATTTTCTTACTGAGATAAATCCACACCAGAGACTTCCAGGAAGAGACAGACAGAAATGCTGAGGCAGAAAATGCCTTGGCTACCAGTTCCAACAAGTGCCCATGGATACTAAGAGTGCATATGGATTAGATCATGTGACCATCATTGAGCCAGTCACTGTCATTACTGAATTAACATAGAATCAGTTTCTTTTGTTGTTGTTGTTGTTGTTGTTGTTGTTATTTTAGAGGTTTAATTATTGCAGAGTTGAATATCAAATCCACAGCCTTATATACACAAGGTAAGAATTCCACCACTGAGCCCTCAAAATAGGTTTCCTAGAAAGGACATTGCTGTTTCCAAAGTGAGGAAAAGACAGATAAAGCTACCTAGGGGCAGAGACTAGCAACACACACACACCAGCAAACACACACACACATACACACACATATACC